>NW_019524240.1:301374-302258 GCF_002814215.2 Seriola lalandi dorsalis
GCATAAAAGGTCATAAAAACGTCATAGTAAGGTTAGGCATCAAACGAGATGGTAAAGCAAGGCATAAAAATACAAAAAAACATCAAAGTATAGTATGGAAGAAAAATGCCAAAAAACGTCATAGTATAGTATGGCATAAAACGTCAAAAATATATCATTGTATATTAAGGCATAAAAGGTCATAAAAATATCATATTATGGACAGGCATGATACGAAATAATATAATTAGGCATAAAAATGCCAAAAAATGTCATAGTATAGTATGGCATAAATCGTCAAAAATTCATCATTGTATATTAAAGCATAAAAGGTCATAAAAACGTCATACTAAGGTTAGGCATCAAACGAGGTGGTAAAGCAAGGCATAAAAATGCCAAAAAGCATCATAGTATAGTATGGCATAAATTCTCAAAAATATATCATTGTATATTAAGGCATAAAAGGTCATAAAAACTTCATATTATGGACAGGCATGATACGAAATAATATAATTAGGTATAAAAATGCCAAAAAATGTCATAGTATAGTATGGCATAGAAATGCCAAAAAACGTCATAGTATAATATGGCATAAATCGTCAAAAATACATCATAGTATATTAAGGCATAAAAGGTCATAAAAATATCATATTATGGACAGGCATGATACGAAATAATATAATTAGGCATAAAAATGCCAAAAAACTTCATAGTATAGTATGGGATAAATCGTCAAAAAAACATAGTATATTAAGGCATAAAAGGTCATATAAACGTCATAGTACGGTTAGACATCAAACGAATTAGTAAAATAAGGCATAAAAATGCCAAAAAACATCAAAGTATAGTTTCGCATAAATCGTCAAAAATACATCAGAGTATACTAAGGCATATAAGGTCATAAA
>NW_019524241.1:0-1131 GCF_002814215.2 Seriola lalandi dorsalis
ACATGCGGTCGCAAGAAGGTTTGCTGTGTCTCCCGGCACAGTCTCAAGAGCATGGAGGAGATACCAGGAGACCGGCCGTTACACGAAACTGGACAGGGCCGTAACAGGGCATCAACCCAGCAGCAGGACCGGTACCTGCTCCTTTGTGCCAGGAGGAACAGGAGGCGCACTGCCAGAGCCCTACAACCTGACCTCCAGCAGGATACTGTTGTAACATCTTTGGTTTTGGATGACTATGTCCCTTACAAGTGTATGTAAACCTTCACAATCTGTTTCAAAATCTTTTGTTCTTTTGCCTTCAAAGCCTCATATAGTTTTCCACCAGTGATTTGCAGAAGTTTGTGTTTTAGAGGTGGGACCCAGATGTTTCCCACCTGATAGCCACAGTGGACCATGACGGTGGAGCTAATCTGTGCAGCGATGAAGACAGGGTCGCTGCTGGTCACTCAGTCTTGTGGGAAAGAGGCCATGAAATCACATTTTCACCCAAGTGGAAACTATTAAGGCCTGAAAACTTCTTTCAGAAGGGACTCAGACATTCTTGAAATATTAAAGTTGACACAAGCAAGTGCTTGTAATCTTTCTTATCGCGTGGCTAATCAAAGCAGACGGACTGGTTCAGGTGTGCTGTTCTACAGAGATCACTAAGTGCTTCCAGGACAGTGCATAAAAGAAAACTAATTTCCCCCCAAATTCCCTTAAAAACTGAGATTTTAAACATAATTAATGTTTAATGTCTCAGTTTACTTTCCCCTGGTAAACAAGAGCTCTGCCAACAAGATGCCACCCATGCGGCAATAACAAATATTATAAATAATGGAAAGTATCTGAATGGCCTGAAGTTAATATCAACATTCAGCCAGAGAACGACACTTTTAGTAAGGGTTGGTTTGAATCGCCAATGTTAACACAACATCACATGTCGGTAACAGCCTGAGGTTTCTATTTGAAAATTCCACGCCTGAAGATCTTGACGAGGTCCCTGAAATCCTGCAGGGTGTTGTCGGTCGACTGCACACAGCACACTCATTTGTCGTTTGCCGCTGCTCCAATCTACCGAAAAACAGCCAAGGAATAAGAGAGGAAAACAACCAAACATAGTACTGACCCAGCTTTCACAGGACAGAGCTC
>NW_019524241.1:1581-2709 GCF_002814215.2 Seriola lalandi dorsalis
CACATGAGACAAATCGCACTACCCTGCCTCACTCTGTCCCGCGTCTCTTTACCCTCCATTGCCATCCCTGTTTCCATTTTCCATCACATTTAATTTAGTGGTTCAGCCATTTTGAGAAAAGACTTGGTTGTAAAGTTTACAGCCTGCTCCTTGCATTACCCTGTGTTCTGGGAGGCAGTCAGTGTATTTTGAAAGTTGACTCAAGGTTCTTCTCGACTGATGCATCACCTCATCAACTGTTTTGATTAATTTGTAGAGGCCACCACCTATTGATTTGATTTGATTGATTTTACTGTTTCAAATCGGTAAAATCTTCTTCCAGTGTGGAGCCGTGATTCCCTCAGCCCCTCCTTGCTCCATTCTCTCCCTCTCTCTCATATACAAACATATTGACAACCCATCTGTTGTAGGCAGACTGGCCATCGGGAGCACTGGGAGAAATCCAGTCACATCGGTGGGCTGGTGGACCGCCAAAATATCAATGTATACTGATTTTACCGTCCCTGTCTGTCTCTCTGTGTCTGTCATCCAGGGTGCGCAAAGCTGGACTAAGTGGCCAATCACAGCATGTTGTTATTTGACACAAGATGACTCAATGGAGCTAAATGTATATATTGTTTAGGTATTTTTTATACACAGAATCATTTAATAATTAATTCAAGAATTCATTTTTTTCAAGTTTGTTTGTTATACTTGATTTAGTTTGGCTGCTCTCCTACATCTGAACTGTAAAACTGATGTCACAGTAGTATGGGTATATAAAAAAAAACATGATTTTGCCACATTAATTTATTGTAAATGGTAACCTAAAATTTGCTCTTTTGAAGCATCAGTATCAGGTCTGATACACCCCCCCCCCACACACACACACACACACACACAAACACACACACGCACACCTTTCTATCGTCAGAGTTGGGGGGCTTTACGCAGTGATTGGCCAGGCATGCAGAGGTGAGACAGGAAACATTGTTTGAAATTCCTCTCGAGCTTTTTGCCTCTGTCACCCTCTGCGTACAAACAAATGCAAAACAGTGACTGACTGTCAGGAACCCACTGGGGGACTGTCAAAGGGTGTGAGCAGCCTGAATGCACCCCAGGCCCAGGCAGGCCCTCCAGGGGGCCAGG
>NW_019524242.1:0-1993 GCF_002814215.2 Seriola lalandi dorsalis
AACATAGTTAATCACAGTTCCGTTTGACTTTTGTTAAATTAAACGTGGGGATATTTATTCATGTGCTGCACTGCATCATTTCTCTCCTCCTGAATTATGTTTTATTTTAGGTAATTTTTTCTATTTTCCTCTTTAATCACATGAACTTGTTTCCTGTTGTCTCGTGTTTTCTGTCTGAATCTCTTAAATCACTTTTAGCTGTTGCTGAAAGGTGTGACAGTCGGCCTTGATCTCAGAGCTGAAGCATATTTAAAATGAAATAAATAAAATCGAAAACATCTTTTACCAACATGTGGAGAATATTTGGTGACTGATTTAATATTTGGTGACTGATTTAATATTTGGTGACTGATTTAAGTCCATCTCAGCTGTAACTGTGACAAACTGCAGCATATTAAAACTTATTTTTTCCTATAAACCCTCAATAAGAAAATGAAGTGTAAACTACACTGTATGTAGATATTACCAATAATCAGCTCATTGATCAGAGTCACTGTCAGGACCAGCTCAACCAGGTCTCTGGTCTGTGTGTCTGTCCTCTCAGATATCTTTGGGACCGATGACGACGCCCGTCGCTACAGAGACGAGATCCTCGCCGCTCTGTCCTCTGAGGCCAGAGAGGATTATGGGGAGGTGTATGTCTCATCCCTTCCCAGCAGTCTGTCCAGGATGTCCCAGCAGTGCGCCGAGGACCTGTCCCCCGTGGTGGACGAGATGTGTCACGCTCTGCTGTCGGTCCGTCCCAGACCCCTGTACACCCCCGGACAGATGGGGTGGCTGCTGCCGTTCCTCCACCGTCAATGTCCCACCGCCGTGTTCGACCTCATCGCCACGACCTTCCTCAAACACACTGAGTGTGAACCAGCAGGACTGAGGGGGGGCGGACACAGCTGACCAGAGTCCATGTTCTGATCACCATCCAGGTGGTCTCAGATGTCTGCAGGACCAGAACCACCCCACACAGACCTGAACCGGAGTCTGGTGCAGTCAGTAGATTTTACACAGTAGAAATCCCGTGTTCAGATACAAACCTGTCTCTTATACACATCTATAACGTGACGTATAAAAAATGTGCAGACAGATATTTGTCATATAGAAGATTGTTCATTTAATATTCAAACCAGTCCTCAACTGAAGCAGACATTCATGCACCTATCCTGACAGCTGATCGTTATTTGTGATTAACTGTGATCAGCCGCATCTTAACTCAAGTGTTTGTGTTTTATTGTCATTTGAAGGTTTCACTGTGAAAACTGAGTGATCTGTGCCAACAGAAGGAGGAGCTCATGTACAGAGCAGCACATTAGTTTCCATTCATCTGGTTGAAGGGAGACTGCATGGACATCCTTAGTTCTCTAATGTGCTGTGATGATGATGATGATGATGAAGGTAGAAAACCTCCCAGTTCATCTTCCTCTGATGAAATGACAGACTAACTGCTGATGAGTTAGTTTATTATTCTGTCTTCAGTATTCACAGGTTCAGTTTCTTACCTGCTACTTAATTTCTGCAGTTGTCGACAGGTGATGGTAGCAACACTTTTAAGAACAGAAGCTATAAATATTAAACTGTGATTAAGTGATGGATCATCTCTGGCACTGTCACCACCTCCACAGGTGAAAGTATTTACCAATTAACATCAGTTTGTTTTTTGATCCTTCATTGTCAGTGTTGTCGGACAACATTTAAATATTTCTAGTATTTATGTTGTTGATTGAAGCTAACAGAGAAATAGTCACACAATGCTGTATGTGTTACTATTGTGAAAATTCATACCAGATGTGTTCTATAAAAAACATCAACAAAGTTAAAGCAAGAAATAACTCATAAATAAATAAATAACTTTATTGGACATTATAAACTACATTAATTTAAACAATTTACAACACTGGAAACGTATAAAAGAATGTAATAAATGGATTAATTAAATACTGTAGTGTACAATTTACAATCAACTATTTAAAATCAAAAAATAGTTGTGGATGAAGTTAAA
>NW_019524243.1:0-13664 GCF_002814215.2 Seriola lalandi dorsalis
TTTTTATGCCTTACTATACTATTACTTTTTAAACTTTACTTTATTATGACTTTTTCGGCTTACTATACTATGACTTTTCATGCCATACTATAGAATGACATTTTTATGACTTACTATACTATGACATTTTTTACCTTACTATACTATGACTTTATACGCCTTACTATACTATGACATTTCATACCCTACTATAGAATGACTTTTTATGCCTTACTATACTATGACAGTTATATACTTTATTACCCTATGACTTTTTATACCTTACTTTTTTATGACTTTTTATGCCCTACTATACCATGACGTTTTTATGCCTTACTATACCATGACTTTTTAGAGTTTACTTTTATTATTACTTTTTATGCCTTACTATACATTGACATATTTATGCCTTACTATACTATGATGGTTTTATGCCTTTGTAGACAATTACTTTTTATTCCTTAATTTACTGACATTTTTATGCCCTGCTATACTATGACATTCATATGCCTTACTATCCTATGACTTTTTATACCATACTTTATTATAACTGTTTATGCCTTACTATAATATGACTTTTTATACCTTACTTTACTATGACATTTATATGCCTTAATATCTTATGACTTTTTATACCTTACTTTATTATGACTTTTTACGCCTTACTATACTATGACGTTTTTATGACTTACTATACTATGACTTTTTATACCTTACATTATTATGACTTTTTACACCTTACTATACTATGACGTTTTTATGACTTACTATACTATGACTTTTTATACCTTACTTTATTATGACTTTTTACGCCTTACTATACTATTACTTTTTAAACTTTACTTTATTATGACTTTTTCGGCTTACTATACTATGACTTTTCATGCCCTACTATAGAATGACATTTTTATGCCTTACTATACTATGACATTTTTATGCCTTACTATACTATGACCTTTATGTGCCTTACTATACTATGACAGTTATATACTTTATTATCCTATGACTTTTTATACCTTACTTTTTTATGACAGTTATATACTTTATTATCCTATGACTTTTTATACCTTACTTTTTTATGACTTTTTATGCCCTACTATACTATGACGTTTATATGCCTTACTATCCTATGACTTTTTATACCTTACTTTATTATGACTTTTCATGCCCTACTATACATTGACATATTTATGCCTTACTATACTATGACGTTATTATGCCTTAGTATACAATGAGTTTTTATGCCTTAATTTACTATGACATTTTTATACCTTACTTTATTATGAGTTTTTATTCGTTACTTTATTATGACTTTTCATGACTTACTGTACTATGACTTTTGTGCCCTTAAGAAAAGTCTATAAGATGATATTTTAAAGTTTTTGTCAGAACTGATGTTTGACCCCAGAGCAGAGACAGAACACAAAACACACCAGCAATAATAGTGTAAGGGACTTTATTGGTCAGGGGAATCCAGGTGTCTGGTGATTACACAAGGCAGGAGTAAGGAGGACACTAGGGACCAGATGCAGGTTAGTGAACACACTCTGGAAACACGTGGGATGACTGCAGACCAAAGGCAGGTGGTATTGTGTGGTATGACGACAGCGGAGTGTGGCAGGATCAGCAGCACACAAATCAGGAAGTCTTCGCCGTGAAGAGCGGAACAATCTGGCAACGAATGGATGCATGATCGGTGTTGATATACTGCATATGATGAGTGATAGATTGTAGGTGTGGTGATGAGCTGCTGTCCAGACCACGCCCCCGCTGAGTCACCTGATGTCACGGGAAGCACACAGACACACACACATACACAAGGGAGGGGAGACAAACAGCAAACAGAGAAAAAACACTGGGAGACGCAGCAGGACTGTGACAGATATCTTATTATGATATATCTGAATATATTAAGATATAAGTTTATAACATATATGAAATACATACAAATATTTCTTAATTTCTTATTTAATTTCATATGGAAATTCAACACATGTAAATATATTACATTTGTGTATGGGCATTCCTGAATGTAAATTCAAACCATATATGTTAATAAACCGTTTGGTTGCTGTCATGAAAAGGTCAATCTCTTTTCTTTTGGAGGGGTGGCAGGGTTGTTGCATCCCTACCAACCTATGCCCTTATATGAGTGCGTGTTTATTCTTGTTTTATTCTTCAGGTCAGGACAGTCTGAAGTCAAACATAAAATTTGAACAGCTCCACTAGTTTGATCACTTGCATTCCTCTTGCTTTATGTGTCCTAAAGTCCAAAGTCAACAGCTTTGCGCTAATGGAGATGTGCCTTCTCAGTTTTGTTTGTGATTGACACAGGTGACATATCATAGCGTAGAATACCAGTCATTACACCCACTGCGCAGCTCTTTTTTAGCTCATAATGCTGATGAGATCTTTGGGTGAAGTGCTGGTCACTGTCTATCAAATCTGCCTCACACTTTTTATCACAAAGCCCCTGTGTTGTGAATAAAATGCAAAAAGATATTTTTCTCTTTGTAAGCATGAAAGCTGCAAGTCTTCTGCTGTATAAACATTTACAGCCAGAGGACAAAGATTTATTTGTAAAGAAAAAAAGCAGGAAAATCAGTAAAAAAATATAATACCATGTACTGTACATTCCCTCACCATGCTGCCAGTGTACAATTCCTTTAGATGCTTTGCTGTTATACTTTACATTTCACAAAGCATGTGCCAGTGGTGTTAATGGCTGCACTTTATTCTTCTATAAAGCTGAGACAACCTGGTTAGTGAAGGAGGGCTGTATATAAGTTCTCACACTCAAGGCTGTCTATTCTTTGTCCACTGATTCTGAATGCAGCCTGTCTTTCTTACAGGTTTACAGGTGCAAAGGGGCCTCTCCTTCCCTTTTCCTCCTCCACCTCTTTTGTGACTGAGTGATGTGTGTATGTCTGATATTGTAGAAGAGTGTGTGTGTGTGTGTGTGTGTGTGTGTGTGTGTGTGTGTGTGTGTGTGTGTGCATTTCTATGCCTGGTATTGTCCTGAGGGTGCTAGGAGGTGCATGAGTGTGTGCATGCGTGTGTGCCAGACCTCATTGTGTTGAAGTGGAGCAGAGGTTGTGTGTTTATGTGAGTAAGGAGTGAGTGTAGTATCGTGAAGTGGTGTGCAGTTTGGCTTGGATTTGGTTATATAGACTCTGTCATTGTGTGTGTGCGTGCGTGCGTGCACGGGCGTGTGTGCGGGCATGTGTGTGTGAGTGAGTGAGTGTGTATGTATGGGCACACCCATGTGCGCATGCTCCATCTCCACCAGTGTCTTTGGCAAGGTTGTCTGTCCTGACCCTTGCCCAGGCATCATGATGTGTGTGTGTGTGTGTGTGTGTGTGTGTGTGTGTGTGTGTGTGTGTGTGTGTGTGTGTGTGTGTGTGTGTGCATGTATGCGCCTGTTTGCGCCTGTTCCTATGTCAGTGCACGTACACGCATGCATGCAGTGCCTCCACTAATGGACAGTCTTTGTGGGGGCCTCTCTTTTCAGCCATGCTGCTTTTGAGACACATTGTGCCTGGGCATAGAAACAGAAGCTCTCCATTGCCCCTCAATAGGCCAAAAACAAAACCGTGTCAGGCGAGCTAGCAGCCCCCGAGTGTTTGCCATTTAAGTCCCGACCAATGGTGGTGCAGATGGAACAAAAGGCCTGGACAGGGAAGGAGGCCTGCACTGTTTACAGTGCTAATGTCTGGGTGGCACTCCCAACAAGGCCCCTCCATACACATACATGTGTACGCACACTCAGTCACTCAATCTCTCTCTTTCTGTGTCTCACTCTGTCACATACACACACTGAATCAACAGGTACATGCGCACATCTTGTGCATTTTTTAAACAAAACTGCCAGTGAATCTTAGACATACTGGGGTGAACATGTGTTCTCTATAATGCTGAAGCATGAGTCTGTCACTGGAAGCAAGTTAGGAACTTGTTTATGAGGAAAGGAATAGCAGACTTTGTGTCATGTGTGCATCTGATAACTGAAGTGGCGATGTTTTGTTTTCCAAAGATGCCCTCATTTCTTTCTATTACAAAGACACTCTCACACTTATGTGTTTCTTGGTGTAGTCAAACAGATTTGTTAGGTGTGGGCAAACTGAGCTCAGAGGATAATCTCAAAATCTGCCTTTTGACCAGTTTATATATTTCATGTAATTTTGTCATTAACATTTCTTTAATTAATTAAAAGTTTTATCCAAACAATCAGGATAGCACAGTGTTCCTTTTTTAATATAAGGATTAATATAATAATAGGATTTGTACAGTCCTATAGAAACAGTTTTATAGTCATTCTGTCTCTCATCAATTTAATATGTGAATTTAATGTCCTGCGTTTTGTCTATCTAACACTGAGACAAAACATCTTTTCACATGTTGTTTATATACATTGCTAACTTGAATCTCCAATTTGAATATATGAAAGCACTTTTTAAAAAAGTCTGTATTATTTAATGTCATTATTACTGCAGTGTAAGAAGTAAGGCGCAATCAATGTGTTTGCATGCCTCAAACAGCTGTCTCTCCTCTTATTCCAAGGTGTCTCATCCCAGTTCAGTACAGGCGAGTAAAAAAACTGACATTGAGAGGTGCTGTCAGAGACGAGGGTATGTTTGGGCTTTCGATTTTTACTGAAGAGGAGAGGGGAGAGTCTGACACTGGTATCAAATAGCCTGCTCTGTCCTTGGACTGGGGTTATCTTGTAAATACTCTGCTCCAAGTCTATAAAAGCGAGGGTCCTTTATGACGGCCAAGGCCACTCATTCACTTTAAAATAAAAAAGCACTCAGTGCAGTCTCAGTGTCTGGTTAGGGAGGCGGCAAGTGGGGAAGGGTAGATGAAGGGATGGAACTGAAGGAGAAAGTAGAAAGAAGAAGTACAGTGCCACAGTCTTTGGAGTAGAGTTCTTGTTGTCACAAGTTTCACTCTTCCAGGAAATATTATATGGAATGTAAAGTAGCTGACGTTGGGAGATGATTTGAACAAGTTAATGCAATATCCTCCCCTCTCTGGGCTTTCGCTTGATTTTGTTTCTCTGTGTCTCTATTCTGTTTGTATTTTATTCTAAGTAAATACAGAGTCCCCTCAGCGGCCCCTGTAGCTAGTGATTCAGGTTCCTCATCTCTGGATGTGTAATGAGTTCTGCCTTGTTTTTGTCTAACAACAACACACAATAATAAGCAAAGTAATTAAAAGCAGTACGAGGGAGATGGGGGGGAATGCAGACCCCACTTACCGACAAGCATTAAAAATGAATTGCATTCAAGAAGCAGCAGTGGTATTACTGGTTTGATGAAATGAGCTCTGTTTTGAGTAATTTTTCTGTTTAATTTTTTTCTTGTGTGATGCATGTGTGTCTCTCCTGCTCCGGCAGATGTGTACAATGTTGATTTTATTAAAAATGAAGACACACAGCGTAGCATAGCATAAACAAAGTCTGATTATACCTGTGTTACACTGCCTGTTGGTTTGACGTGGATGTCTTCACCATGAGTAGAAATTGAGGGGGGGTGGTGGGGAGGGGGAGTGAATTTAGATTTAATTAGCTTTTTGACTAAGGACAACATCTCCATGTTTTGTTACAGAGGACAGAGTTGCTGTGGCAGCGTGGCTGACCGCCTGTCACCTGCCCGGGCTGTCTTTGACCTCGTCTCCAGTGGCAACATGTCCTGCCCCCTTCAGACAGACAGCCACGTGGGGACAAAATGACATCCTTAACCTTTACGCCTGTCGGCAAGCAACATGACAACACGCATAACTGAGTGTATGCGCCTGTGCATCTCATATGGACAACCAGACACATAGGGAACTAACACACCCAAGCGCACACACACTGTGCACATACTCTCACACACAGCACAGAAGATCATCTAATATCAGAGAGCGTCAGGGGCGGAAATCCGATCATCTGACAACCAGGATACAGATAGCGATTCCCCACCGCTGATCCATGCAACAGATAGTTTCCACAAACAGCAGCCCAGCTAAGGTTACAGCCAGCCAGGGCCCACATAACGCTCTGCCTCACATCGAGATAAAACAAAAGCTTAGGTTACCGTCGATAGGAAATCGATAAGAAAATGCAGTGTTTGTGTTAGATTCTTGATGAAAACTTTGACAAAAGGAAATTAGAAAATGTTTGCTTCTGCTTGCACTAATATCATGTGTATCAGTCCTGTTAGGTATTATGTTTTTGTAATTTTCACTTCATGATTATATCATTGTTCATCTCCTTTTTTAATTGAAGCTCATTAAATGTTTAACCCAAATGTCAGTATATTTGATTAAACACCCATAATTGTTTAAAAAAATTCAATTCAGGCAAAGTAAAGTATCATCACTTTACATTTCCCTTGCCTCAAAGTCCTCTTAATAATATGAATATGTATTTATATTATAAATGAAGTAAAGAGATATGGCTCCCTTCATATCAATGTAATTATGAATCACAAAAAAAAGAGTTTGATTCAAATAAAATAGGCCATTTGTACACAAGCAATTAACTAGTGCGGCTTTAAATAATGTAGCCCAGATGGAACCTAATTATAGTCGGCATGCTTTGATTCGGGCTTTCTGTTGGAGTATCACTCGGGGCGTCACTTTGGATTTTCAGTCACCTAGCGTTTGTTTTGAAATTTGTGACAATCAGAGCCGATTACCATTTGTAACAGCATGCAGCGTTTGGTGCGGAGGGAAGAAAGCATGGCCCATAGCTATGGAGGAGTTTCCTTGTTTCCTTTTCAATGGCTCAAAACTCTCCTCCTCTGTTCCCTTAGCTCACTGCACACAAATGATAACAACTGTGTGTGTGTGTGTGTGTGTGTGTGTTTGTGTATGTGTGTGTGTGGGTGTGGGCGTGTATGCGTGTGTGTGCATGGGCGCGTGTTTTTGATTGGTTGGTGGAGGGTACAGCGGGTATGTGCTACATGTGTAAGTGAATGTATGTGTGTGTGTGTGTGTGTGTGTGTGTGTGTGTGTGTGTGCGCACCATCCATGAGTAGGCCCATGCAAGTGACGAGTGTGTGTGTGTGTGTGTGCGTGCGCACCATCCATGAGTAGGCCCATGCAAGTGACAAGTGTGTGTATGTGTGTGTGTGTGTGTGTGTGTGTGTGTGTGTGCGTGTGTGTGTCAGCATCTTGTAGAGTCAGAGGGAGATCAAACAGTCAGTCAATTACCTTGAGAGGGCTCCAGTGGCTGTGACAGAGAGGAGGAGGCTAAATATCCAGGATCAAATACTCTCCTCTGCCTGTCACATAATGAGGCAGCTTCGCCAGGCTCAGACAACACACGTAGAGTGGTCAAACACAGGGCAGGGGTTAGGCGCTGGACTGAAACTGTGCCATGACCTGAGCACAGAGCACGGCTCGCACCACAGACCCTGTAACGAAACAGTGGCAAGAAAAAGACAGTGAACCATGTGGAATGACCTGGTTTTGTGCATTGACTGGTCATTAACTGTGATCTGATCTTCATCTAAGTCACAAGTGTAGACAAACATAGTGTCCTGAAGCTATTATCACACAATCATTATCTTTTGTGTCTTTATGGAACACAACCATTAAACATTCGCAGTGCTGATGGAAAAAATAACTGGTCAGACCTCCTTTGGCATCAATGACCTCAAACAAGCTCTTCTAATAGCTGCAGATCGGATCTTCCCTATGTTCAGGAGGAATTTGGGACCGTTCTTCGTACAGAACTGCTTCAGGAAATGCAAAGGATTCACTCGCATCACCATGGAGCTGTGTGTGTGTGTGTGGGTGTGTGTTGCTGCCTCACCGCAAGGTTGTAGCCGTCATCATTCTACATGGAATAATAATGTCTGTTAAGCCTGCCATTGCCTAATACTAATTATAAACACATTGTTAAAGTAAAGAGATTTTTTTCCCTGCATTTCCCTTGACAATACCCAATGTTATGGAGCTCACAATTACATCATTATTGCATTTACAATAAACGAGGACATTATTGCATTTACAGTAAACTTCATTAGATTAATGCAATTACAATAAACTTGTTAAAATTGTAGCACGCAACTTAATTGATTCATAGTTAAAGCAAGAAAGCACACATAAATACACAAGGTACTTTATTTTGATCAATTTAGTGATTAGTTTGATCAGTGAAATACAAGTTATAATTAAAATCATGAAAATGGAAGAGCTCTTTGCCTGTCACATCTTGTTTTAACAATACATGAAATCAATTGGCCATAAAAGAAAAATCTGCTTATCAGTTGAAAAACTTTTTCAGCGTGGGACTAAAACTGAGGATAAAGTCGTGCTCATTGGCCGTTTATGGGTTCACTTTACACACGAGATAGAGCCAGATGACACCTCATCGATCCCCACATCTTTTAAAGATATTACTTTGATTTGTGGCGTAGCTGAGGTAATTCTTTCTCTCCCTCACTCTCTCTCTCTCTCTCTCTCTCTCTCTCTGTCTCTCCCGGCTAGTGAAGCCTGGTCATTGGGGTTCCTCCTCTAAATCAGTGGTCACATCTCAGCTTTGACAACATCCATTAGGTTCGACACACTTTGGCTATTAAAGGAAGAGTGGACGTAAGCTGTTAAAGGCCTATTTAAGCTCATGTGAGAGTGGGTTTATGTCTCTATGGGTGTGAGTGTTGTCTGGGTAAAGGGGGGGGGGGTTTGGACTTCATCTCAAAGCCTCCACCATATAGAGGGGTGGAACCTACCACCAGAGTCATTGGAGGGGCACAGTCTCATCTGCATATTGGCACAGAGACGCCCCCCTGGTGACCCCGAACTGCGATGGGATAGGGTGGAGAGGCTGGCGGCGTTCCGCAGGAGTTCACCGCCAGTTCAGGGTGAACGAGAGAGCGCTGCACCATTGATCGCTTCTGCAGGAGAAAAAAAAAAGGACAAAACAGAAGTAAAAACACTAGTGAGGGAGAGACCGATGAAATGGGGAACAAGGAGGAGGAGGAGGAGGAGGTGGAAAAAGATCACAGTGCCTCAAATTGGATATAAATGATAGATTAGAGGTGTGAGAGGGCTGTGTCTTTGTTTTCCAGGGATGGGTGTTATGCTGAGCCCTACACAGGTAGCAGAGTCACT
Organism: Seriola lalandi dorsalis; assembly: GCF_002814215.2. Taxonomy (NCBI): domain Eukaryota; kingdom Metazoa; phylum Chordata; class Actinopteri; order Carangiformes; family Carangidae; genus Seriola; species Seriola lalandi. The sequence goes on from NW_019524243.1 coordinate 9,082, forward strand.
GAGAGTGCCGGGTTATTGACTCCCATGATTGCTCGGCCAGTAAATTTGACCCAAGGCACTGACTGCAGTCTGGTTGCTATATAGCGTGCAGCACAGTCCCTTATCTCGGAGTGATCGAGAACCCTACATACTCGTACGCACAAATTACACACAGACAAAACACACCACCAGCAACTGAACCCAAATCCACTCTCAGCCCAAGACCCCACACTTACCCTCTGTCTTACAGTCATGCACACAAACACACACTAGTGTATCCACCCCATCTCCATTAATGCGTCCAGGCAGGGGTCAATCTAATAAACATGGGGTCAGTGCAGTGGTCATCAGAGGCCTGTCTATGGTGAGAGAGCCTTTAAGGTGCCTCCTAATTGTATCCCTGCGGCCTTCTAGTCTGGCTTTTTATAGCCGATACAATGTACACACAGGAGAAGGGAGGAAGGAAGGAGAAAGGCACTGTAGAAAGGAGCAGAGGTAAAGAGGTATCTCTAATGTACTACTGATGTGACTCTTTCAGAAGGGTCATGGTTTTCACCCCTTTTCTGTTGAGACCAGTTGTTTTCAGGCAACCTTAAGCTTATCCTTTGTTTTAATCCTCATGAGGAATTGTAGGGATCCATTATAATATCCTTATCTCACAAAAAAATGCAGGTCCAAACAAAAAACAAGTCTTAAGTGTGCAAATAAAGACTGAAAAATAAATTTCATTACTGCCAGGCTTCTTTTCACTCATCTCTCGGTCTGTAAACACATGTAAATGTTTCTTAGATCCATCTATAGAGGGATGGAGCTGTTAATATCATCTCGCAGTAAACCTATTCTCCCTCTGGGAAAACAAGAGGGCACCTCAATATGGCTTCTCAAGTCCAGTTACAGTTTTGGGACTAAGCAGCTGAGCTGCTAGCCAGCGGCGGCAGAAACAAGCCCTTATCTGTTAGCGCTGAATGGTTAGCGAGCAGGAGTAGAAACGAGTCAGGTAGCAGCTGCAGCCATGATCTGTCCTCATCAGTGATGCTCCAAGGCAGAGCTGAGGCGTTCTGTAGCAGGACTAGCTGGTGCAGGAGAAACTGCCACTGGGTTTAAGCTATCTAAGTAAAAAAGCTGGCCTGTGATACCCTAACCCCAAGGAACCTGAGTCGCATGTACCAGATTTCAAGCGACCCCAACTTGGGAACTGGCTAACCTGCAGGAGGTCAGAGGGAAACCCAGCACTGCTGCCTCCCCCCGCTACCGCCAGACCACCTGATATGTCCACTAGTTACTTCCACTCTCCATCTTCTGTCTTGCCTTTCCTCAATCAGCCCTTTAGAATGAACGACTACCGCTCCACTGATTTCACTTAGTGCGCCCATTGTGCATAACTCTGGTTTTGTTGGAAGGGCTGAGATGGAGAGAGGGACGTGCAGTGGTGTTGATTATCAGGTATCCACTTGGATAACATATTAAGGCTGTCCCATTGGACTAATAGGTCATAGGCTGTCATGGCTCTCATGCTCAAGGTCTTTAGCTTGCAAGAAGAGATACAGTGCATTGTAGGAGTGGTGAGCCTTCTGAGACTAAACATCTTATCTAATGGTGTTCACTCATTTATAACAGTAGGTGTATAGGATGCCGGGATACATTTTAAATTATGTTCGAATATCCACATGCACTTGAACTCTGCTCATATTTATGTTTGTGTGTGCATCTGTGTCTCTTCTACATGTAGGCACAGAGAGACATGAGCTGACCTCCTGGATGAGCTTCACCTCCATCTTCAGGTTCTTCAGCGAGGTCCTGGAGGCGAAAGAAGACGAGGAGGCGGAGGAGACCTCCAACACGGTCACCACACGCAGCAGCTCCCTCAAAAACAAACACCAAGATTTGTAGAGGACCGACGACAATGACTTGGAACAAGAGGAGAAGAAGGGGGGAATGCAGGCAGGGAGGCTGAGGTTCCAGATCCTCTGCTATTTTTTTTTCTTTTTCTTTCTCTCCCTCTGTAACCTCCATCTTTCCTTCTCACTCTTCTCGCTGAGTGTCATTTCTCCCTTCCAGCCCTCCCTGGCTCTGCGCACACATAGCCTTGTTGTTGTAAGAGACAAGAGTACAGGGTCACCATGTATACATCACAATAACATTTTGCATTACTTCTAGATGAGCGGAACTGTCAAAGCAATATGGGCCTGAGTGTTAGCGCTTCCCGTGGGCTGTGGCCTGGCTGCGGGTACGGGCCACGGCAGCAAAGATTAAGTCTGACAGGCGCTGTGCACAATGCATTGTGGTGCACCTCTAATTGTCCTGACATCAGCCTGAACTGAGCTAATGCCCCGCCTGCCCTCCAGTCTGCACTGCTCAGTCTCTTGCTCCTCTCCCTCTTCCCCCCCGGTCCTAAAGCCTGGACTGCTTCAGCTCATGCTGTCTGGAATCTTCTGCTAAGATTTGATAACATTTTAACCTGGCCATTGCTCATTGTAATTTTTTTTTTTTTTTCATACTCACCACAAATGTTTTTTAGTAAGAGTGGATCACCACTCTTAGCTGGTGACCATTTGTTGTGTGTTAACAAAGGATGTTGTTTTTATGATTCCTTCATTCTCTTAATTCCTCTGCACATGAAGTTAGTTTTAAATGTGACTTTCTTGCTTTGTGTAAAATGTGGTTTTAACCCGTGCCATATATTCCTGGGATTGCAGTGCTTACAATAAGAGAGATCTTTTCTTTTTTTTTATTTCTCAACTTGGAGCTAAATTTGAATGCAATGTCTCACACACACATTCACACTATTTGATTTTTAATATTAAGCCAATACTTCTCATAACTGTAAGTGTTTACTTTAGAATATCTCTGGGTTTGATTTGTAAAACCGTGGAGAGTCCACCTCTCTGTGTTTATTATAAATATATATCACTTTTTTTCAGTTTTATAGCCTGGAAATTGATGTCTCCAGATGATTGAATGTGATGAAACAAATAAAACAAATACAACCTGTGCTGAATATGGAAAATTCAGGACACTGAGCATATTTAAAATCACTTAAAGTCAAGCATCAAAATGGGTTTGAGGGATATCTCATTTTAACAGGAGCCAGAAGTCAGCTCACAACACTCATAAAGCCTCAATATATCGCCTTACACATGTCAGGAAATCCAAGATTTCAATATTATTCTAAGCCTGAATGATATTTCCTTAGATGTTGGAGAAACGTAACATATCTATTTTTTTCGCCTTTTTTCCTTCCACCAAAGTAGGCTACTCTTCTTGTGTACTTAGGAGTGACAAAGTCAGCTCCCTGCTCAGCTGCACATAATCTGACTATGTGACACAAACATGATATTTTTTTTCCATAAGGCTGGTGTGTTTTATAAACCACTCAAGGCTTAATGGAATACATTTCTAATATGTCATGACATTAGTAAAAACTCAAACGGAATACTAAATCTTATGATACCTTAGACATTTTCTCAAATATATGCTTTTTTTTTTTTTACTTCAAATAGTTACCATTGTTAAACTTGCACACTGTGAAATCCTGCCTCTCCTGCCCACTGTGTGTATGGTTTAAGGCTTTTGTGGATTATCTTTCTGCTGTAATGAGACAACTGTGGCTGATGGTTGCAGGCCTAATTTCCTTTTAATTTGATTCAGATCTCTCCAGGTTTCTGCAAAGAAGTTGGCTTATTATTTGATTTGATGAGTTTCATTTCAAGATACCATTGCTCATCTTTCTGCTTTTCAGCTACAATCAGTTCATTTTTCACTCCATAATTTGTATATTGTTGCCTTAGGAATAAACAAGACTCTGCTCACTGTTTTTAATAATATCCAGCAAGCCATATGTGAATGGAACTAAAGATGTAAGAGCAGCCTAAATGCAAAGCACAGTCTGCAAATAAAAGGGGACTAATTTTGCCAATTGCTCTTGAAGACATTATTTTTTGCAGATGGTTTATATGTTGTTTTGGTTTCAGAAACACGCTTATTCAGTTTTATCGTAGTACAAGCCTTTTAGATTTTATGAAACCGCGAAGGTCCTGCCAGGTCACATATTTCCCTTCTATTCTCAAATGTTTCTCTTTTTCTCTTTTGATTCATTTCGGTTTTAAACGACTGTCTTTCAAAAATTATTCGACATTTTCTGCAACATAGTAATTACTTTACTTTTACGTGATTTATTTCTTCTTTTTTTTGTAATTAATTCATAAAATCTGTCTACAGCAAATAAAATAAACTTTTGCATCCTTGTTTTTAAACTGTAGCCTGTATATTTTCCTATTCCATTGTTGATTATTTTATCATTATTATTTCTCGTTTTGCTATATATTTCCTCGAGTTTTCCTTGCAAACTACCACAATTATTATTATTATTATTATTTTATTTTTTATTTTTTTACCGGATTGCCGGTGCAGGATGGCGGACAGTAGGGATGTGTAGGGGGAAAAAAATGAATGTTCAGAACACAGAGAGTCCGGTGCGATTGTATAAAGACAGACAGAGATCAGTGTAAAGTGAGTGCAGCGGGACGAGGAAGTCGAGCACCAAGTGAAAAGTGACCTGACTCTCACATGACAGCTATCAAATCCAACCGGGGGGGGGGGGGGGG
>NW_019524243.1:13684-32787 GCF_002814215.2 Seriola lalandi dorsalis
GGGGGGGGGGGGGGGGGACCATGTTAATTTGCTACCAAATAATCGACCAGTGTGAAGTATCTTATGTCACATTTCTGAACTGTCACTTTTACGTGAAGTGGTGGTTAGACGTTTTAAGGGCTGAACTTTTCAAGCATGTCCTATAAGGTCAGGCTATACACTGACAGAGAGCAGTGTCTTTAAACTGACAGGAAGGAGTGTGGCAAAAGGAAAACAAACTATAAACAGTCATTCCCCTCTTTTTGGTCATTAATTTTGGCAAAGTGACCCCCCACCCCACGCCACCCCACCCCACCCCATCCCTCCTCTCTCCAACTCAGCGAGGTTTTACAGCATCATTTGTTTTCACACGGTGAAACCGATCAGGTCATTAAACGCCCCCTCAATAAATCTTTAGAAATCTTTTCCATTAACCCCCGAACAACAAGCGGAACCAGGCGAGTCCCCCTCACACCGTGTCAGAGCGCTGATTAAAGAGAGGCATTCAATCACACCGACACTCTCACTCACACACACACACGCACACACACACACACACACACACACACACACACACACACACACACACACACAAGTGAATTAGACTCAACTTTCTGCCTTAAAAGTGTTTTCGCAACTTCTTCTGGACAGGTCTGACTGAAGTGCTCTATGATGTTGAGAAAGAAAATCTCTATTCTGACATTAGTGAGAATTTTCAGAGTTTAATTAAATAACCTGCCTTCAGCCCAAAGCGGTGGTGTAGTGGTGCCATGAATTATGACCTGCAGAGTCAGTTATCATCAAAGGCAGACGACTAACACACAGCGGAATAAATTATACTTTCGGCCAGGAATGATTTTATGCCTTGAGACTTTCTAGCTATCTGTGAAGTTATTTTACAGATTATATGGCAACATTTAAACTTATGTAAAGTAAGTTTAGATAGGAGAACCTTATATGTTTCAATTCATCCCCCCACAACAAGGAGTCTGGAGCTTCAGCTAAATATGGCCATCTGTGGCCCTGTGTTTTCACATTTGGCTAATTAGAAACTATATTTATCTTTTTCAAGTGATAGTCAGAGGGTCCTGTGCAGGTTGATCATTCATGCATCACTTTGTCACGTGTAGCTGTCTCTTCTTCTCCGTGGGGTGCTAGTTTAGGCTTATAAAAGTTCTCCCCAAGGAGGGATCCCCAAACCAACGAGACGCCGTCTGATTAGTCTGTGTTTCCCCTCGCTGGAAGTTAGCACAGCGTGTGAATGTGTAATAGGTATGACTGATCTGATTATAGGTTTCAGTCTCTCGGCTTTTGTAGTCAACTCGCGGTTACAGGCAGTTACAGACAGATCCTGACTGAATTATATCTGCAACAGAAAATAAAATCGGCTGCGGAGCTTTAGGGATAAAAAAAAAAATCCTGCATAATGGGGGGTCTGTGCTGTAATGTCAGGTTTGTGGAGAAGTGGAGTGGGTGGGTTGGGTTGGGTGGGGTCCTTGACATGAAAAAGTTGGGGAACCCCCATGTGTGCTGCCACAGCCTGATATTTCAATTTTTACTTCAAGAGAGTTGTTGTCACGCTTGCTTGCTCCGGCCCACTCTGATATGGACGCCGTCCGTGCAGAAGATGAACTCTTTCCAAAGAAAGCAGGCATTAAGCAAAGTTGGAATGTCACCCCTCTGACAGCCACCCCCCCCCCACACACACACACACACACATACACACACACACACACACACACACACACACACACACACACACACACACACACACTCTCTCTCTCTCTCTCTCTTCTTCAGCACTCCTCCAGCGGATCACTGTCAGATCACTATTTGCATAATTATATGCTCAGCTCAGAAGAGAAAACTAACCCCCAAATTTTACGGGTCACCAAACTGCAACAATCAATGTTTTATCGGGTATACTAAGGGAAAAAAAATATCTTTAACAATCATGGTGGAGGAACTCTCTTTCTCTCCCTCTCGCCCCCTCTCTATCAATTCAATTCAATTACTTTATTGGCATGACTGCTTATCAGAAACAATATTTCCAAAGCAGTTTAAAAAAAAAAAGAAAAGAAAAGTAAATTCACCCCCTACCCTTGCCTTAAAAAAAGACCCAACCAACCTCTCTCTTTCTCTCTCCCTCTTTCTCCCTCTCCCTCTCTCTGGGTACGTGAGCAAATACTTTTTCATCTATTGACTGGGAGAGAATGTGTGGCTTAAGCTTTGGAGGTGCATTCAAGATTGTATCCCTTCTTCCCTTCCCCTATTCTACCCCTCTTTTCTCTGCCCGACTCTATACTGTGTTTTTCCTCCGCAGAAGAGGTCTTTAATATAGGACCCGTACACCAGAGCTCAGAACTCAGTGGACGGTTTCGTTAGACATCATTACATATTCATTGACTTGCAGAGAAACCATTTAATCCAGTGGAAACAACTCCTCTTCAATCGCCTCTCTCCTTCTCTATTCTAATAAGGACTCGCAGACTGAGACAGCACTTGGGACCCACAGACATCACATTTAGGGAAAGAGTGTGCAGACTGGGCTTTGTTCTGCAGGGCGAGGAAGGTGCAGCACTGCTGAAAGATGCGGGTCTGGGCACAGGTGTCGCACCAAGTGGGGTGCAGCACGGACCCCTTTGTGGGGTGTAGGAGTCCCCTATGCTTTAATCTCAATCTGCATGAATTGATGTGCCACATATCACTCATCATATATATATTTCTATTACGCGCAACTGCAGGAAAACACAAGTGACTGATTTATTTTAGACAAACAATCTCCAGAAAAAAAAAATACTTTTTCTGAAGAAAATCTTAAGATATCCTAAACTTAGGCTACTCCACTCGCGCACGCGCATGCACACACGCGCACGCACGCACGCACACACACACACACACACACACACACACACACACATATCGAATGACCCGCTATTCTTCTGCCTTTGCTCTCACCTGTCTGGACGCGCCTATGAAAAAGCACCATTATAACCATAAAGTGTGGAAATATGCTAAGCAAAGCGGCTGTCCCAGCACAATCGCAGTTCCCTATAGGTTAGTGTAAGAAGAGCAGGGCTCTACGAAACAAAAATCACCACGAAACACAACTAGGCTGAAGTCCCAACAGGAATATGAGACTAATGTTACCGGAATATTGTCGTTATTATTCGTTGGTATTTTATTTTCTCGGCTTTGCTGTCTAATACTTCTAAGTAGCCACTACATCAGCAGCATGGCCTAATGTGCGTGTGGTGCGTGCTCGAGGATCCTGGCATATAATGCTCCGATTTTGGGACAGCTGTTGGCAGAGCCGTTTTACGGTGTTCAGTCCATTTGGCTTTAATAGCAGCTTTCAGGCGGACCGCTACTCTATCCCCTCACCGCCCCCTCAATTACACCTCCTCTGATACTCTGCTGGCCTAAAGACTCCTGCAGTAAAAAAAAAAAAAAAAACACCCTCTGAAATGCAATACATTTGAAGAATGGGCTCTGACTTTTAAGATTTGGGGCTACACTCTCTGATGATTTCAGGGAAGAAATGTTAGGCAAGCAGTGATGATGAAGGAGGGAGGAAAGGAAGTATAACACAGCTCATTGGCTTAGTTTAACAGGCCACCGACGACTTACTGGGGAAAATTGGTCATTTCGGCTTGATGAATGGCAGTGGAGATGAAGGGGCTCTAGGTAGGCCTGTGATCGGGGCCTATCTCAAGCTGTAAAATCTCTGAAAACTCAAGACCAATAATGCGTGTTATTTAGCACGCTGTCATTTGTCAAAATTCAAATATATTGACAAATGCCAATTCTAATTACACACACACGTCTCTCTCTCTCTCTCTCTGTATGTTTGTGTGTGTGTGTGTGTGTGTGTGTTTCTAAAACACGCCCACAGCAACTGTAATTGTTGTAAGTAACAATATATCTCTTTTCGTAAAAATGCACAGAAGAGAGAGTAAATGTAAACCTGCTCACAGGTCTCAGTCATCGGTCCTACTTCACTTCCAAAAAAGTGTATTTACTATATTTTTTCTTTATTTTACAACCAGTTGATTGTAAAGCCTTCCTATCCTGTCGATTTAAATACAAATTGTGTTGTTAAAGTTTAAACACAGGAGCGATATTTTATCATAAATAATAAAATGCAGAGGAACTCAATAGTTTTTTTTTTAATGAGTAGGAATGTTTTAATTGAAATTTATAGATATATTTATAATAATACCAACCTAATATCCTTCACTAAAATATTAGAATAAATAATATGATACTATTAAATCCACACTAGACAAAATATACCTTATTTTAAAGATAGGCTACTATATAAAATGATTTGTATCGTAGATCAGAACAGGTAACAAACTAAATAGGCCTACAACTTCATAAAAAACAAAGGCTCAATTAAAAAAAATATATATTAATGATTTCAAAACCTCCTGGATAACCGATTATTATAAAGGAAGCCAATGAACAATAAATGGATGGAATTGAAAAAATAATAATTAGCGTATTCAATAAAAAAATCAATCGAAAAAAGGAAGTGGTTGTAGTTAAGACTTTGCATAAAATAATTATAAACGACAATTAAAATATATGTGGTCAGTCTTCAATTTATTCAGTCTTTTAAAAGTTTACTGAGGGTTTGTCAAAAAAAAAAAAAAAAAAAGGTTTTCATTGGAAAGTGGCTAATAGTCCACTCATAGGGGATTCCCCTCATAATCCTTTGTGTTGGTGCTAACAATAACTCCAGAAGTGTATTGTCGTCGATGAGCAAAATTTGGTGCATAGTCTTATTTTAAACGACCATAATAAATCGAAGGAGGTCGACTGTGTATGAAACAATATTTCTTTCACTTAAAGCAACGAAATAATGAGGTATTTCCAGAAATCCTGAAAGTACAGTCCTCCCTAAATCAATATCATATTGGAGCTGGAGAGATATCGATTAGTCTGTGGTTAGAGACGAGGCCTTGACTTACACTGCAAAAAAAAAAGGCTTTTAACTAATCACCAGCCACATATTCCTTCTTAGAATGTTTTTCTTAAATACGCGAAAACTTATTATATCTGAGTGAGTGTCACGTCGGTCAATATTTCTCACTTCATTCTTAACCTGTTCATTAAATGTTGTTTAATTAAATATTTTTGAAATGGTGTAAAATAAGTCAAATAACTGAAGTCATATCAGGAAAATGTTGCTAGTACAGATTAGAAACAACAACAACAAAAAGTTACCCTGAAGTGGAATAATCTCATCTTTAAGATTGTTCTCACTCCCTCAGATGAACAAACACTTCAAAAAGACTTCAACTGAGATTGAAAACTGTGTTAAAACAACTATTTTGCAGTGTATCTCCTCCACTACACACCATAAACCACCGTCTCCTCTCTTTTGGGTTTAAAATCTCAGAGAAAAAAAACACAAGAGTGCAATTCGATATTAAATCACACATTATAGATGAGTTTCATCATGTGGACGCAGCCCTCCGAGGATAAACACGGCAGTGCGTGGGGTAAGAATAAGATCCAGGTTATTATTACTGAGGGAGCGGCCTTTCACTGGCAGCACCCTGCATCCTCATTACATCCACCCCAAAAAGAGATGAAGGTCTAAATGAAGTTATTGCCATCCAATGAACTCAAATTAGCCGGGCCACACCATGACAGACAGCTCGGATGGATGGAGAGAGAGGGGGGTGGGGGGTGGCGCGCTTGGAGGAATATAAGGTAGTGGGATTGGCAGGTGTATGTTTTGATGTGCATTTCATGGTTTGCAGGGCCCCTTAAGTGAAGTTGAGTTCATTTTGAATCTCCGTGGTTAAGCGAGTTAATATACTTGTGTTATTAAAGGGCCTGCAGTCACCTTGCAGCCTGCTCTGTGATGCCTAACCCCTCCCTCCCATCCCGGCGGCTTAGACTTTGTTCCCATCTATTTCATTTCTTTATCAACCATTCAAATATAACGTTTCTCTGCCTCTCTCTCTCCCCTCCACAATCTCTCCATCCGGTTGAATAGCTTACTTTCCTGTCGCTAAGGTCCTCATTGTGTTTGCTACCTGAGTCAGCAGGGAGGATGAAAAGAGGAGAGTCTGGCGGAGGAAGGACGAGAGGAGAGGAGTAGGTTGACATGCAGGGAGGGAGACAGAGGCGATGATAGGCGAGGAGAGTGGGAGGGGGGGTCTGAGTGAATTTACCTGCTCCTCCGGTGGCGAGCCGTGTGTGTGATAGTGTGTGTGTGAAGTTAACAACACAGCGGCCAACTCTACTTTATTGCTGTTTATCCCCGCAGCAAAAGCTGTCAGGTGGTGACAGATTGGCAGCATCTCTAATCAGTGCCCTCTTCACTCCTCTCTGAGATCCCCTCTCAACTCATTCACTCCTGATCTCTCATAAATGGATTGTTACTAATGGCATTTATTCTTTGGATAACACATATAGCGCACATATAGATAAAGTCCAACTTTTTCACGTTTATATTCCAACTATGTCCAGATACATCGTTTTATAGTGAGTCGTAGGCTTGATTGTTTAGTGTGGAATGAATTGCGATGAGTATTTGAAAATATAGAAATATTATTAAAAAAAATAAAGAATAAAATAAAATAAAGTTGTATAACATAAAAAAAAACATTTTCAATGGAGCAAACTCAGCAAAAGGTATAAAATGCAACTAAAACAGAGAAGTTATTATCTTCAGGAACAACTATTTCTGCCTGATAACAATTTACAATAAAAACATCCAATTAAAATTCAAATATTTTCTATATTCTGCAGAATCTGTAACAAATTAAATGCAGCTCATTTCAGGCAGCTGGGGTGCAAAAGAAAAATAGTTTCATAATAACATCGTGTATTATCTGAACATTGCAAATAAAAGTATATATATATGCATTTCATGGATCAAAAAGATACATAAAACAAAATATTCTTTGATCTTGTCGAGATGAAAAGCATTGTTTACGTCTCTACTGACCGTGCAACCTTTATGTCCACGACTATTCAATATTAATATTTATAGGATTATAATAACACTCCAATAAATTATCCAGAAAGTTATGATTTTACCTAAACTTTCGACCCTCCATGGATAACTGTACGTCTGTGGGTTTTATAATAAAAGAAGATATATCTGTGTGCGTGTGTGTGTGTGTGTGAGAGAGAGAGAGAGAGAGAGAGAGAGAGTGTGTCCGAGTGAGTCTGTTGGGGGCCTTTGATATTCCTCACACAGAGATAAATGAAGACTGTCGAATAAATCGGTAAGCACAAGAAGTACACAAGTGGAGGGAAAAAATATCTTTAGAAAAGCACGACATCCAGCCTGAACTGTCCCGGGTGTCATACAGGGCCTGCGGAATAACAGTGGACCTAAAGCTAGATTTCACTTAGAGCCTTCAATGGGATTGGTGCTTATCTCGCCAGCACAGCGCTGCTGACCTGTAGGCTGCTGCATCAGAGGTGTGTGTTTGTGTTGAGGTGTTGACCTGTCAGGGGGGACTTGTTAGGACTTTAACTCCGACTGCTGGCGGTCTCCAGACATCCGGGGGTGGCATCGATTTGAAACTTGTCCTGTCTAATTTGATGATAACATCCAGGCTGCCCCGCCGCAGCACCATGGACAGCGCACTGTCTTGACCTTGCCTTGCTATCAAATTACCCCCGTCTGGGCCACGGTGGGAGCCCAGGACCAAGTTTACTATAGGCTGAGGGAGGGAAAAAAAAAAGAGACAGAGAGAGAGAAAGAGAAAGAGAGAGACATTTTTTGCTTCTTCTTTCACCAAAGACAAATCTTCTCTGAAGCCAGTGCTTACACTCTGTAATACTGTGGTAAATCAACAAGAGGTTGGCGGTTTACATTGGCTGTTGCGCCAACCGCCTATGTAAACAATACTCTATTACACTTACACAAAGACTTTATTTTATGTTTCCCCCAGTTTAAAAGCTACTACCTGCTTCAACTCTATTCTATTGCAGTAAGAAGTAATAGTGCAATATCTTAAAAAAAAAAGAAAAAAAGAAAACTCCATTAAAACTTCTGCATTGAAAATTACATTTAAGTAAAAGTAGATATGATCTGTTTGCACAATGTTCTCAAAGTAAAAGTCTTTATCATTCAGAAAAAAAAAACTTTTGTGAGTGTTACTATCCTACATGTTATATTACTGTTATAAGTAGCATTTTACTGGTATTATTATTACTATGTTTTATGCTGTTGGGTAGTCTCATCTATCGAACGGGGCATCATATTGTATAAACCTACTGTATGTTCTGTATGTAAAATCTTAATCTTTTCAGTAATGACTAACTGTCAGATAAATGTAGTGGAGTAAAAAGTAGGCTACAACATGTCCATTAGTTACATTCCGCCACTTTTCGGAACTGGAGTTTGTAAAGTAAGTTTCTCGTCACTCAGAGCATGTTTCGCAGGTTAAAAGGTGCATAATCTCACATTTGGGAGGCAGATTGAAAGATTTCATCAACTTCAGCGGACCACAGAAGTCATCTCTTCAGCACACGAGCTGCGGACACAGCAACAGTTATTCACGCACCAGTCAGGCTTGAAGTCAAACCCAACAGAGTACGTACAGTACTGTGGACGTCTGGTGAATGAACGTGCGCATCAGTGCATGCAAATAGACGGGGAGAAAAAAGAGAAAACAAGCAATTTATAATTTTTTTTTTGTAAATCTCCTCAGAATAGTTACACCCTATCAGCTGGTGCACATACTGTGGTAACAAGTTGATTTGGGAACCAGAATGTCTAAAGTTTGAGAGAGAGCCCAAGGCACTGACGGGGGTAGGATTTAGTGGTGGTAGAGAGAGAGAGAGAGAGAGAGAGAGAGAGAGAGAGAGAGAGAGAGAGAGAGAGAGAGAGAGAGAGAGGGGGGGAGAAAGAAGCTGTTTGATGGAGCTCTACAGCTTTGAGACAGCTTGTTAATTAAAACCCCAAGAGATGAGGCTCTGCAGCCACCGTCCATATCAGAGCACTGCTAACTATACTGACAGCAAGTTACTTAACAAGCGAGCGCCTCAATCCCATACCTTTTTATCACAGGCAAGCAGTGAGATATTTTAATTCGCTAAAATCCCACTGTGGCGGTGAAATATCTTGTTTTCTACTTAAGAAATTATGACAAACCTTCGTATTCTCTGTCATTCTAGGGATAGAGCCCAAATGGCTGCTTATGCGTCAAAATCCACGCAGCAGCTTAAATGTGGCAAATTCGATTAAGGAAGGAAAGAAAAGAATGTCAAAAAATGAGTGAATTAGTCTAGACATAGGTTGGGTGGTATTAAATTCTTAGCTTTATATTCAGGCATTGGAATTATTTCCGAATCAAAGTAGTTTGAGATTTCAGAGAGGCAGATAGGCCTCAGTGCAGATACAAAGAGGCAGCATCAAGTCAAAACAAAGAGCCTACTGTGTGTGTGTTTTTTTTGTTTTGTTTTTTGTGTTTTGTGTGTGTGTGTGTGTGTGTGTGTGTGTGTGTGTGTGTGTGTGTGTGTGTGTGTGTGTGTGTGTGTGTGAATGCGTTTTCTGATCAATTTCAATCGAGGTCATCATACGCTTTGTCCCCATGCATTATTCCACCTTAATTGAACCCGCAACCCGCCCTTTGCCTGCGGGATCTCTGAGCTATTCCAATTCTATATGCATGTGTGAGATGATGGCTTGTTAAGTCGAGGAAAACAAATACCAAGAGAGCCTTACTCAAACACTCAAAATATATGACGGACCCATGCCCATTGTTCAAAAAATAATTGAAATGCTGCCCACCCCCCATCCCCACCCCCCTGCACCCCCCAAGCTCGCTAATAACGTGTTAGCCAAGTGTAGGCCAACTCATGTAAATAGCAGCAAGAGGAGACGTGGATTTGGAGGGAATGAGGTGAAGCCTGACTGGGTTTGTGTCTTCTGGGGGCTGCAGGTGGAGAGGCCCCATATACAGTACAAGCAGACCTGCTGTGCCACACCACCCAGGACGGGGGGTGGGGTGACTCTCTCTCTGTGTGTGTGTGTGTGTGTGTGTGTGTGTGTGTGTGTGTGTGTGTGTTGGAGGGGTGTCTGGAACAAATACAGCTCAACCAACAATGAAACCTTCGCCTGTTGTTAAAGGTCCAACTCCTGCAACTTCTGTGTCTCCCCATCCCTCTCCCCCACCGTCCTCCCTAGGTGTGGAAAGTCCCTGAGCACTTCAGCTAAAACAATTTTTTTGAAAGTATAATATCCTTAGAATTTACCTTAAATACACTCTTTACATTTGACTCTATGTATAGTAGCCTGCTGGAGTTCACATTTGTATTTTAGATGTTTTCACATGAGGAAGAGATGAAGCCACAGGGAGGGAAAAAAGCCAAAACCACCATTCACAGCCCACATGGACTGCACTTGTGTTCATCTTCAGCCACATGAGAGAAAATCTATCTTCTGTCCAGTGATCTATTGGCAAATTAAAAGATGGTTCAAAAAAAGGATTCCCAGTTGGTAACCATTATAAAGCAAGGCAGCTCCAGCCTTCATTAAAATGTGAATCTCTCCACGTATGTTTCTCTAAATAACTTACCCCAGATTGATATGGTTTCACTTTACATCATTAAGGTTCAAGTCAAAAGGAAAAAGTGGGTAAACTCGACTTTGAAATAAAACGTTTGCACTTTACTTTTCATCGCAGCCGTGGCTCTTTCCAAACGTGTGTATAGTGCGTGTTTCTTTGTCATTGACTGCCATATTAAGGCCCCTGCACCTGATCTGTTTGTGGCTGGTCTGGGGCCACGGCGCTTTTTAAGACAGCTGTAAAAGGCTCTCCAAGTCTCCAGCACATTCATCAACGTCAGACACCGACAAGCCGCTATTTAGTGAAAGTGTAACTGCAGCAGTATATTTTAGAGCAGAGTGGGCCACTCAGCAAACAATACAATGGACTTTTTTCCTCTCTTTGGTTGTAATCAATTTAAAACAGATTATAATGTCAGACAGATGATCAGTGGATTGTTGAAAAATAAATCATAAAAATTGCCAAATTATATGAAGGTTAATTTTCGTTAATTTTATAATTTTAAACGTACATAACAGGCTCTGATTAGTTCTGCTGACACTTTAGGTGTCATTATGGTTTAACAGCTCATTCTAAAGATTTTCTGCGAAGTCAAAATAGACCTATTGATAAATATTTCTGCTGTATAGATTTTGTAGTCAATCTAAATTCTTTGCTGCATCTACAGATCAAGTATGCCTGTCCTTATTTCTAATTAATAAGACGTTTATTTGGAAAAAGATCATTTAGTTATTTCATTTCTTTCAACATAATTTAAATTTAAATCACTGTATATGTTCTGCAACGTTACATTACTAAAACAAACAATTAATTATCTGAAGCTCAAATATTGCGTGATAGTCTGTGTTATTATCACTTTACATTAAAATTAAATGCATTACTGATCGCTGGTTTTAATCGATGTGATTCCACAGCTTAGCAAAACTAACACAAACGACAGTCGACATAGGATAAAGCAATTATAAAACTCCCCCACTATTCACAGCGGCGGGATTGCATTAAAGTCGTTTGCAGCAGCTGAAATTCCTGGTTAAAAAATGGCCCTGGAAACGGTGCTCAGTGCTGCGCGGTGGACTGTGGGGCTGAGAGCGGAGCCGAGGAAAGAGAGAGAGAGGGAGAGGGTATGAGGCGGTCCTTGTGTCAGAGGGTCCCCACAACGCAGAGCGCCATCTAGCAAACAAAGGTAGAAACAATAACAGCATGGAGGGTCTGAGAGAGAGAGAGAGGGAGAGGGAGAGAGAGAGAGGGAGATAGAGAGAGAGAGAGAGAGAGAGAGAGAGAGAGAGAGAGAGAGAGAGAGAGAGAGAGAGAGAGAGAGAGATTGCCTTTACGCACACAGCACACAGGGGCGCGGAGGGACGCCACAACAAAGCGCCGCGGTTTAGCGCTCTCAAACACCAGAAACTTTGTGTATCATGCGCGATCCCAGAACCTGCCGCGCCTGATATGGACACTTGCCATTTGTACAAGATTAATACATGATCAAGCGCAAATCGATTAATTAGCGTTAGTGTAACGTCTGCTGCTTTTTTTTTCTTTTAAATTTCCCCACCGGATCGTATTTTAATTAGCATCCGAGGGGTCAGGATGGCAAAGCAGCTGATCAGTGGTCAAGCTGCAAATGGGAGAACTTTTAATGTCACAGTGGGTGAGGGAGGGGATGGGCGGGTGGTGACTCCCCGCACTTGACAAAATCAATCGATACTATCACTCTCAAGCTCCATCACGGCGTTTTACTGGAGATGTGTATGTGTACCACAAGCAAACAATACATCTTCTGTCGAGTGCATAGTTGCGAATCAATTTAAAAAATGATATATATATATATAGTATGTCTGATGCTCTAGTGCTGCTGAGAGGTGTTAAGAGGTGGGTTTTGACCAAATAATAATAATAAAAAAAAACAGAACAAAAGTGTGTAAAATGGTCAGTAATATGCTTCCAACACTTCCATCCTCACCCACGCGAGGTAATCTTCCCTACTCTTCCTCACCGCAGCCCATTGTTTCATATACAAAGACAGAACTAAGTTGTCAACCCTTTAACATCATTGCTGTTAATGATAGTGCAATAGCAGCGAAAGCAGTTCTAGCCACATACAATATAAGCAGTAATAACGGCAGCAGTGTTTAAAGCCTGGTCGCGAGTTTAGGGGCACAGACACTATAGTGCAGCAATCAGTGAACAGCTACACATCTAAAATGGTAAAGTGTCTCCCTTTAATTCAACCGGCGGATTCTTGTTGGTCTTATTCATCTTAGTCCACATTTTACCAGGTTAGAAAAACCTTGTATCGTGTATTAAACGTATACATCAGTGGCTGCCGTAAACTGAAAAGCTTGTATAATTCTGGATCATTTAATTAGACATCTACCCAAGCTGAATTGCGAATACAAAAAAACATTTTTGTTCGTTTTTTTTTTTTTTTTTTTTAGGTCTGGGGAGTAAAATAAATCTACATTTCCAAGGTTGGCACACCACTTAAACACAACATTGAAGTGTAATAATGCTAAAGCCAACATGTGAGTGATTAGTCTGCTTTTGCAATGATATATGAACCGAGGTGTCAGGGGCAAAAATTCTCATATTCGTTATCTTGTCATTCGCCCCCTCGACAACCAGCAATTTGTGACAATTTTCGCTCGGTTAAGGCTCGGTCAGTAATCCCCCACAGCTTCCACACTGAAAATAAAGTTTGGTCTGCATGGGCACACCTATAACTAGGCCACTAATATAGTTTTAGAAATAATTAGAATGAAATTGTGACTCCTTCCACTGTAATGCACCTCATCTAATTGTATTACATATACATAATGATGAAGTGATAAGTGTGTGTGTGTGTGTGTGTGTGTGTGTGTGTGTGTGTGTGTGATATATGTGCGGCAGGAGAGCGCATTAATCGATTTATTAATTAATGGGGAAAAAAGCATTTGCAG
This sequence comes from Seriola lalandi dorsalis, assembly GCF_002814215.2. Classification (NCBI taxonomy): domain Eukaryota; kingdom Metazoa; phylum Chordata; class Actinopteri; order Carangiformes; family Carangidae; genus Seriola; species Seriola lalandi. The sequence goes on from NW_019524243.1 coordinate 27,150, forward strand.
TCTTATTATGTGTTCTGACATTATGTGATATTGTTTACGTGATCTACTATTCTGTGGTGAGGGGACTGTAATGAATGTAATAAGAATCTGGTCATTGATGGTTTATTATATAATATATAAAATATAAAACAAACATTTCAAATATTAGTGTGACACACTGCCTGTGTCTTCTGTTGTTCTAAGAACACTGGTGTTCAGTGTGTCATTCAGTTGCTGTACATACAGCATACATAGCTACATTACATTCATACTTTTTCTTTTATTTTTTTCCTCAGGAGTAAATCCTTGACATTCTGCACTATTACCAAAATTGTAGTACATAGCCTAGTAATCAGAAAATTATAGGCTTGCTCCATGGCAAAGCCCTGCTTCGGTTCTATGAAGAATCCTTTTAGAAAGGTTCACCATCTCTTCAGCATTATGGTGCTGTAAACAACACCGCGAGATTACATGAAATGCTCCACATCAGCAGCACTAAAGGAACTTCCTGACAACCACGCTCTGGCCTCCTTGTTTGAATTCTTCCATTATTTTATTTGCACAAACCAGAGGAAACCACTGAAGGGGAGAACCTTGGAAAGCCCTTCTTTTGTACACCTAAACCTCTATGATCCACTTTATGGACCACATGTTTTATTTTCTGCTACATGTTCTGCAGGCCATGCCATAGTGGTGAGACCCCACCTTCCTTACATACCCGCCGCCTGCGTGCAAAAGGAAGAGTGAAGATGTGACGGGGCGTATTTGAAGTATGACGAGCTTTGTGGTCTACTCCTTTTCATTCCCTTGCCTCAAATATACGCCCGCTTTCAAATAAGCCTCTTTGGCAATCCCATGCCGACCCCCCCAACACACACACCCCCTGCCACCTTGACATGAATGGGCGACTGACCTTTAGGGCCGTGTCCACTCTGCGGTCCAGTTTTATCCAAATAAGCCTTCTTCCCCCACCCTGCCTCAGACGGTGCCAGCAATTCTTTACTGATATCATCAGCGGATGCAAATGAATTTGGACGGGGTGGGGGGTGCAGGAGTGGAGGGGGTGGTGTTGGTGGTGTAGTCATGGACAAAATACCACACTGGCTGCAGAATGCTGCATGTGGAGAGATGGGAATATTGAATACCCCGCCACCAGAACCATCCCCGAATTCAATAATGCAGAAAAAAAAAGAATACACATTCCTATTCCAGAAATCTTGGCTGTGAAATACCACCAAGAAAAATCGCCATTCAAATGAGATGCGTTTATTTCTGCATGGCCTTTGAAGAGAAGAGAGGGGTCGTGTCACTCAAAAGAAGGAAAGGGCCACTCCGTTATAACCCCCCTCCTATTTGTTCTCCCTCTCTCCCACCCTTCCCTTACCCTCTTCTCTCGCTCCTACCGACCCCCACTCACTATGACGCACGCGCGCGCGCACACACACGCACGCAAGCGCGCACATTTTCACTATAGCACGCTGGCATTGGGGGCGACACCGAGGCTAGATTAGAGCTTTGCTCCTTTAACAAGGGAGAGGAGGCACTTCTATAATCACAGCGGCGGTATGTGGGGCCACAAAGAGTTTGCAACCACAGGGCGACTGGTCTTCTGTAGAGTGGTCCAAGCCCTGGGCAAGCCAGAGAAACGCTCTATCCAACGTATTACCAGGATCAAAACACAGTGGTTATAGTGCGTGAAGAGGTTATTAACCCACAGAGCACAGCAAAAGACCACCTCTATATCTCCAAACAGCATAACCCTGGCGTAGCCTGACTTAAGACAATTCACCACGTCAACATGGCCAGAACACAGCGCGAATGATCAAGTAATTATTTAGTATGTATGGAGAGCAATGCATCCCTTGTTGACGATTTAGAGTGTGTTCCTGCACGACTACTGGCATCCCCTCCCTCCCTTAAGCACAGCAGTGTAACATGGACATACAAATTTGATGGATGGTGCTGAGTAAGATGGAAAAAAGACGTGTATTTATCAACATGCCGCATGTCCTCTGAGGTGGATGAGAGAGAGAGAGAGAGAGAGAGAGAGAGAGAGAGAGAGAGAGAGAGAGAGAGAGAGAGCATCAACCATGGAGACTAAAGGGAGTCAATGGGAAACCTTACCACTGTCAGGAGCGGTTCTCCGTGGCATAGATGAAAAATACCCCTCAATGCATCGTTTCAGTCAATCATAACAGACCTACAGCAACCTCTGCAAGCAATCCAGGTAAACACAGATAGTAACAACATGAGCAGCAACTGTCACAGTAAAACAGTCCACAACACAGACAGATAGATAGATAGATAGATAGATAGATAGATAGATAGATAGATAGATAGATAGATAGATAGATAGATAGATAGATAGATAGATAGATAGATAGATAGATAGAGCAGACATTTGTCTCATGCAGACAGATGTAAAATAATCACAATTCGAGATCTGCTTTGTTATATTCAGATAATTATTTTATGAGTATCTACACAAATGCTCTGAGAAAAAAAAAAAATTATTCCACAGCAGAGACAAACGTGCTTTCATCATGTCATACTAAACCTAATATGGTAATAAAATATAAACGGAATTAGTCTATTAACCAGATCCTTAACAAATGACATTCACATGTGTTTAGTGGGGAGGCTGGATACCTGCTAAAAAGCTTGCCAATTTATTGTCAGTGGATAATATAGCAAAGGACTACAGAGGGTATAGGCTCAGTGGATTATATCTTTACAAGCATTATTCTGCCTGAGTGACTGGCTGAGAAAAAAAACGCACAGGCTACAACAAAGATTGGTCAGGCATGAATGCGGCCTGTGTGTTTTGTCTTCATAACATATTAATCCATCAAACCATGAAGTGGGGACTATTTGAGCCCTATACTTTAATGAGATTTTTTTTAAGATTTTTTTTTTTCCTTAAAAGTAAACTTCAGAGCACTTTAAAAAAAACTTTCACATGCAAATAAAGTAGAGCTAACTATTGGCCAAACTCTTTTTTCTTCCTTTTTTCTTTTTCTTTTTTTTATTTCTGCATATAATGCAGCGAAAATGGGTCACCAATAAATTCTGTCTCAGCATTGATGTAATTGCAACAAAATGCTGCTGAGTAAAAAAATTGAGGAGCTCGCTGACTGCGGTGGCACAGTCACACACCATCTGGAGTGTATTAGAAAGAGAAGCCGTAAATATTGCTGAAAAGCCCAGGCGTTATCAGGTATGTAAGCCCAGGCCTTGCTTGCATGGCCTCCCATATGTTGACATAATCAGGCTGTGGGGATGTCTATTAAAACGTATCTGAATTTAATAAATGAACACAGTAATTAAATTCAATTTGTTTGTGCAGATCTCCCAATGACTCCCAGTGTTGGTGTGTTTACATTTCTGAAGGGGTGGATTATTATGAGATGAAATGCTGCAGGGCTCAGGGGATGTTATCACAGTGCTGAGGTTGGCTGTTACGTTCGGACCAGAAGCAACAGGTTAACTGGCTTCAGCTGCAACTTTGCCCCAAATTTCACCAACTTAACAGCAAATCATTAACACGCGCCGGCATGAGTTATTATTAAGCCGCTTTGTCTTTGTCAATGGTATCACTTTGCCGCCGAGAAACATACACACATCCTCTCAAACCTGACAGAAGGAATGAGGAGTTCCTCTTGAGCTGCAAACACTCTGTTACATCCGATTCACGCTTTCCCCCTTTAAAACCAAGCATTTCCTTTCAGACCATCCGGGTCTCTTTTTTTTTTTCCTGGTAGTGTCTTTGATTTATTCCACACAGCATTTATACACGTGCACACACACGCGCGCACATACATGTAAACACCTCAGTTCATGCGAACAAGGGTCCGTATACTCTACACACCAGTGAGAAAACTTGCACTTTGGAGTTTAATGCCACGTGCTGATGAATTTCTTGTTGGTGACAAGCGCGCCCACACACACACACACACACACACACACACACACACACACACACACACACACACACACACACACACATGCATATATACGGATACACACACAAACATAGACACACGTCCATCCTCTTTCACTTTTTACGTATATATCCCTCCTCCCCTTTCTCTCACACTTCTCTCTCTCTTTCTCACTCACTCCCCCTGGCTTTATCCGTTTCAGACCGAGGAACACACAAGAACACTGTGCAAAAGACACACACACACACACACACACGCACACACACACACATAGAGGAAAGAGAGAGAGGAGGAGAAGGAGAGAGAGAGAGAGAGAGAGAGAGAGAGAGAGAGAGGAGAGAGAGAGGAGAAAGAGAGAGCGTCAAAATGAGCCTTACTTTTTTTTTCTTTTCCTGCCGTGAATCTTCATCCATCTTCACTTGATCCAACCGTTTCTTCCCCTGTGCTAAAAAAGTCTGTAGTAATATGCTCGTGCGCTTTAATTAATATATTTCTGGGCTGTGTCCCGAACCCAGAAGCTTTAGAGAGGGAAGAGGAGTGCAGATTGAGACATATTGAGCCCGCTTTAAAAGGATCATTTCATCATGTGGGAGGTTGGGACACACAAAGTTTGGACCCGTGACTGGCATTCCGGAGAGACATGCATATTTTAAAACAACAAAGCAAGACAGAGACCGGGGGCCCCGGGGTGGGAGGGGAGAAAACTTGGAAAGAAGTTACTATCAGATGAACAGCTGTCATTGTTGGGCAAGACTTGAGCGCATATTAAGATATAGTCATCTGAAAAAAAGGAGCTTGTCCAAGTAATGTCAATGGAAGTCGCTGTATCACTCATTCAAATCTTTCCAGTTTTCAATTTATTCATCCGAAAATATGTCCAGTTTCTAAAATATTCCAAATGTAAATCAATTGTAGACTAATACAAAAACACAGCTTTAATTTCACAAGTTCAGAGATTTTGGATTTGTATCTTATTTTATTTATTTATCTGTTTATTTATTTATTTGACTGTTTCTGCTCTTGCATCATGATTGAGTCTGTATGTTTATTTTATTCTACAGTTTATAGTGAAGCCGTGAATGACAGCTTTAATTCAGAACTATTGGATGAACTCTTTAAAAGCAAACATTTTCTGCAATTGTGACGCTAAATGGAGCCAAATGTCCTAACTAAGTGGAAAAAAAATATTGATCTACTATTGAGTTGGGAATAAAATGATCATCATTTACCTTCTCATAATGAAGCACACAGGCTGTAGATTTTTTTTTTCTTATCTTCAAATCTCTAAATAATAGCAGTTAAAGTTGCAATTTAAAACGTCTCCCACTTCTATTTTGTCAAGTCACACACAATTGTATCTCTCCCAAGTAAAGCCAGTGTGCTTAGCGCTGTCACTTCTGCACAGCTTTTACAACATCACCCCCCCACCTCCCTTTTTTTTCTCCTCTGCTTTACTGGAAGGTTTTCTCTCTTGTGCACGGGGTCCATTCGTGCAACAAGAGTGGAGAAGGCATAAATAAAAATGTGTTGGCTGTGACGAGAGATCTGTCCGCTGGAAATGTAGGGCCAGGGGAAGAAGACAAAGGGGGGAAAATGCATGCAGTGGTGTAGAGCTGGATATCTCTGTTAGTTGTCAGCGTTTAGTCCATGGCTGTGGAATGCTAATGAGTGAGGTCTCTCTCCCTTTCTCAGCGCCCCCCCCCCTCCTGTTCACCCCC
>NW_019524243.1:32807-81446 GCF_002814215.2 Seriola lalandi dorsalis
TGTTCACCCCCACCGCCCCCACCACCCCACCTCTCCTCTCTCTCTCTCTCTCTCTCTCTCTTCCTCTCGGGGAGAAAAAGCGGATCGATAGCTGACCCGATGGTTTTGGCCAATGCTTTATTTATCTGGCCAGGCAATGATATTATCAGCCTTGAACGTTATATACAGCAGACGTCTTCCTAAATCAACACAAAGGGATCCGCTTACACAGCGATCCGGGCTTTCTCACAACCACCTCTCTCTCTCTCTCTCTCGCTCACTCGGCCAGTAGCGCGCGCACACACTCGTACGTAAGCTGCTAGATACACGCTTTTACGCACGGGCATGCAAAGAACGCGCCCGCACACATACATACAGAAAGACCTCACACATATATAAAAATCCTACCACTGCCTACACACAGTTACGACAAACTTGCATGTGCGGACACACACATAGGCACACACGCACGCACGCACGCGAACACGGGCGTAGGGAGGCGTCCCCGGGAGGCATCCCCTTATGTTACATTCACAACTAGGGATATTTTATACCCCGCAGGGCTGGATTTGATCCATGGCTTAAAGGTTGCCTATGAGGTCCGCGGACAGATCTCAGAACAGCACACTGTAATCATAAGATATGCCTCTCTTCATTGACTGTGTACAGTCAATACAACAAGGAACTCGGGCTGTTTGCTGAGATATAACGCAAACATCTCGCGGGAATCCATTTAATTTAGGACATTTGTCCTCTCTGTGCCGTTCCCAGCCATTTTTGCAAGCTTGTGCGGATGAGGTGTGTGGCAGACACGGCGAAGCACTTGTTGTCTTGTGTTGTCATCATTTTTACGCACAAGACAATATGAGAAATAAGCCGTGTCATACTTCAGAGGGCCCCCCATTCATACACGGAGCCGCTATTTGGAAATTGTTATTGTCTCAAACAACAGTATTTGTCAAATGTGACCGGGAAAACCAGGCTACTATAAGTGAAATGAAGTGACGTGTAACGCCAATAGGACATTTCCACTGCTGCATAAAAACCATTGGCTTGCATTGAGGGTTTTGGAGGAACAGGTTCGCTGACAACTTAGGATAATAAATGTTTCGCTTTCAGACAGATATCTCAAACGTGAAATCGCACCCAGCTGCTTGTGTAAAGCAAACAAATAGCCCCCCGTGTTAGGAGTCCTCCACTTGTGGTTTGATGAATGAAACCAGACAAAGGTAAATGGTTATTTAACTCATTTCGCAGTAACACTTTGGTAACCGGAGTTTCCGAAATTACAGAGGCACAAATGGGGCCTATAGTGTGCCACATATCCATCTCCTTTACCCACCACAGCTATAGTCCAATCTGACGGTGCATTTACTTCCCTCTTACTGCACTTTGTACTTTTACCTTCTCCTTTTATTTAATTCAGTGCGAGTATTAATAATGTTGTCATCCCCACAAAGGAGAAGAAATTTCTAGTTTAGAATTAATAAAAATAGAGATGATATTTAAAGCTTATTAATTCAATATTTGAAGTGTTGCATAATGTACTAATTTGAGCTTCTGTCAAAAGTGGAGAGAGTCAAAAATGGTCCACAGCCTAAATAGAAAATAACACTTTTCCTAGAGTCCTCATGTGTTTTGCTTGTATTGCCTGTACAGAAACGTTAATTAGGAACACATGCCACCATTTCATCTGTTTTTGAACTATTGCTTTATATAGCCTGTAGTGTAACAATTGTATAACAGAATGCTCTCAGCAAGAGGATAAAAGATAGTTACTCTAGAGGGATTTAGAATACATTATGTGGAGACAACCAGCTGAAAGCTGCGTTTAATAACCCAGCAAACAATTTAGTCCAGATCTACACAAAACAAAAACGACCTGGGCTGTTGTGACGGCCATGGTGATGCCATATTCATTCTCTTTGAAAAACAAACATTTAATCTCACATGCAGTCCTCCTCGCCGTCCAGGAAACGATCCTCTGGATTATGTAAAAAAACAACAAAAAAAAACAAAACCGTTAAATAATTCCTGTGCTTCAGTAATTATCTGTGCGTTTTAGAGGTTGTTGGTTCCGTGTGTGTCTATTGTTAATTTTGCTTGGTTAAATTCAGCGTTTTCTGCCTCTAGTGTAAAGCAGACAGGAAAAGCCCCATCAGCTCATTTATTCTGCAACTTTCACCTGACCTACAGCTGCGGCGGCAGAATTATTTCCACAATAAGGAAACAACGATCCAACCTGAAGAAATATCACGTTTATGTTTGTGCAGTAGCCTGAGCAACAGCAAGGCGTCTGACAACTCACCCAGTGCTGCAGACAGGTCGACTGGGAGTTAACAGGTACAATATGCACGAACAGACATTAATCACGAGAATGAGAAATGCGTTCTTATGAGAGAGCATCTGAGGACAAGCTAAAGCACAACCTATAGCATCATTCCAGCATGACCGCCAACTAATGAATACCTTAATACTGTAGCCTTTGAACGAGACAGGCAATACAAACAAATAACCCACTGGCAGAAATACCCCTCCCCCAATCCGATAAGGCAGATGACAAATATGGCCATATCAAATTCATGCATTGCAACGTGCTACATGCAGTTCTGCCCCTGTCCTCCTGTCCCTCATCACTTCCAGTCAGCAGATGAAGATGTGGGCAATGTGGCGCACACGCAACACGTCTGATGATGAAGAAGGGAGGACTAACAGGCAAATTTAATGATTGTCACACCGAAACCCCCATTTTCTTCTTCATGACGCCTTCCAGTTTATCGCATTTGATCAGTCTAGGTGTGAGTGTAACGCAGTAATGACAGTGAGGGTAGATCCAGGTCCATAACTGGGCTTCCTGTTTCATTTGGAGACAAAAAAAAAAAAAAAAAAAAAGAAGGAACGCACACACAGAGACAGACCAACGCAAGGACAGAAACTCTATGTAACCCATCTAACACATTGAGGACTTATCGATGTACTCATTACACTCTGAATGTATCAGGCAAACCCAAGGCCACATCTCTTTCTGTCTCCCTCTCTCTCTTCCTCACACACACACACACACTCACACACACACACACACACACACACACACACACACACACACACAGACACACACTTGCCTTCCTTCTAGCACGTTTCCCCTCTCAATTGTCTTTGCACTGCCTCCATAGTCTCTTTACCTCTCTTTCTCCCTCGCTCTCTCTCTCTCTCCCTCGCCCTCCCTCCTCTCTATTCCCACACAATGCATCACACTCGGTGTTCCTATCGACTGGCTTACATGCTGTAAAATACATTTTCCAGATTGATCACGCATATCACAGCAGCTTTGCAGCGGGGCCTAACCCTTTTGCAAAAAAAAAAAAAAACGACGCCCACATCAATACTGAGGCATGCACTATCAAGGTAGAGTTTTTAAGAAACGGGGGGGGGGGGTATTGTTTGGTTTGTGGAGAATCACCTTGATTAAGCCACAGGAGGTAGGATAGAGGTGGCTCTGTGTGGTGCGCAGGCTTCCCTTGCTGTCTGGGAAAAATATTAAACATTAATGCGCTCACAGGCTGGCAGAGAGCTCACTGCTGTAGTTCCTCACGTTTAGCCTCCCCTCCTTTGTGCTCGCATTGCCAGTTATGTCAGTGGGTTTGTTAAAATGTAAGGTATGCAACCATTGTGTAATTATACCACTCTTAATCCCGTGTATCACCCCGTTGTCACTGATAGGTGTAATAGAGGTAAACAGTGTATTCAGAATTATACGTCTCAGTGTAAGACAACTGTAGGCTGCACTTGCGCGTTTCTTATAGAAGCCAGGAGCGCACAGACACAAGACATTTCCTCAGATGGTTCAAAACAAGCCCGAGCATCTTGACATTTGCTTCCAGGAAAATGCTTGAGAATGAGACATCGTTGCCTATTTCTTTTTTTTTTTTTTTTTTTTTTTTTTAATAGTACAGTCACCATCACACAACTTCATCAACCGACCCTTCTGCAAAAAGCTGCATCATGGAGTAAGCAAATTGAAGGCAACAACCAATAAAATTCAAGAAACAATGAAAATTTTCAAGACGAAACAAACAAAATGTATTTGAAATGATATATTAAAAGTGCTTTTGATTTTCATGTCTCTCCTCTTTGACTGATGATCGACTCCACGCGCATTCATGGCCCGGGGAAAAGGCGCCCCAGACGTCCTCTCAGTAAAAATGTCCTGGAGGTCAGTTTGCTGCTGTTGCAGGTCCATCGTATCAATTGGGAAAAAAGTTCAACCATCAGTGGTGATATTGTCATAGCGATTAGACTGTTTCTTATTTGTCTAAATTTCTTTATTTTTCTGTTTTTAAATTCTCACTTCAATTTTAATTCTTGGAGAACATAGCTTCGACAACATATATCGCACTCATTATAAGAAGCAAAAGGTTATATCAAAAAATTATTAGTATAGAATCACAGAAACCCTGGTTTAGAACCAGAAAAAATACAAAACAGAGAGGTACATAGACACAGGACAATTCTTATAATTGCTTGGAAACATTATTTTCCCGCTAAGTCTTGATTCTTTTTTTCTTACTGCGCATATGATGTTTTTCATTTTATTTGTATTTTTTACAAAAAAGGAAAATAAAGACTAGTATTTTACAAAATGAAGAGTATTGTTCTTGAAGATGAGGGTGGATTTACACAGGTGTAAAGTCCAGTTCCAATATTTTTCTGTACATAATGTATTCCATCACAGTCCCAGAAGACAGAAAAAAAGTAATGTCTTCCAAGTTTCTCAGAAAAGGTCCTATATATAGTCTTCTTGAAGGAGGATGGGGTGAGGGGTGCTGAATTTTGGTCCTTTTTTTCCTCTCTTTTTTCCACTTTCTTATAAGGATCATTGGATGGACATGTAAGGCCAGTTGAAGCTGCTCCCGGATAATAGCATATCCCTGATGAGGGTTTCAATAGGAGTTTTACCTACCAAGCGGACGAAGAACAGCTGCTCGATTACCGACGAGGAGACGGTGCGCAGAGAGGGCAGCCGCAGCAGGAGCTTCCCAAAGCGGCTGGGCTGGTTCGGGTACTGGCTCCTCACGTACTCCTCCAGGGCGCACTGGGATTTCTCCTGTAGGCTCTCGATGTGAGCAGCGTCCGACAGGCCGCAAGCGTCTGAGAAGCACACACACCAAAAACACTGTGGTTAGGCTCGTCACTTCTCTCAAACCACAAGGTGCAGCATGCTGTGGAAAAAGTACCTGAAGCTGATATTATTTTGTCGTTAAACTTAGACATGTCGAGGATCAAGTGTAAGAATACATGTAGACTTAAAATATATTATTGAAATTATATTTTAAAAATATATCAGCCTCTCAGGTCAGCAAACTTAGAGAAGCACAGAGAGCTCAAGAGAAACCGTGATATTAAATACACACGTTACTTTTTCATTACAATTATTTTTTAAATGTATGGCACTCAAAATACATGCCTGGCGAATTGGCTTCTAATTTCTGTGCAAAATATGAACACAAAACCACATGGTCTTTTTTTTTTTTTTTTTTTTTGCCTCACGTGGGCTTAGCTCTGGCAAGTGCACACTTTGCCATTCCCAATTTACGTCCTGCAGAAGCGCTCTGGTTATCATTCAACATCAGCCTTTACGTGTTATTGACAAAGTGGAATGAACAAACACACTGCCCAAACATGCTACATCACACTGAGCGAGTGGGACTGTCATACAGAATAAACAAGGGGCTTGCTGCTGGAGTAGTGGATGCACACAGCACAGTGGAGGATATCTCTGCCTGCTCTTACAACAATCAACAAGAATGTGCAGCTAAATGTGGAGAAAACGGTGGTTGTGAGCGTGTATGAGGAGGAACTGATGGGGCAATGGAGCAAAGGCGAAAGGTAGGCTATAGGCCTAAAGGCCGCTGCTCTTGATGTCTGGACTCTGGGGATTCAAGTATAAGGAAACATAAACGGCACTGATGAATCTGAAATTACACTGGATGTAATGTGACCTAATTACTCTGCAATAAGCTGTTAAGTCATTTCGCTGCTCTTCTCTCCATAGACCACTCTTGGCCTGTTTTTCGATGGAGCCTATAGGACAGGCCGCTGGAAGCAATCAAATTTATTAGAGGAGGTGAAGTCAATAGTCACGCAGAAGCGACATAAAATGTCAGAAAATGAGCCTGTGCAGCAAGAACGCAGGCGAGGCGTGTGTTTTGGTGCTCACTGGTGGGTTATGCAGCCGTGTGCAGCCACGCTTCAGTATAGACAAAAGCATATATGGCTTGTTAGTGTCTTACGACGTTTAAGTCTGTTATAAAGAGGCACTGTTTTTCACACAGCCCAAGCAAGCATGCGTGTTCTAGCCTACTGCTTATAAACTGCTGTAAACGCGAGCAGCATAACCGCTGACGTATATGGTCCCACATGGAGTCTAGGCTGTCCTTAAAACATTCTGTATTGAGCTGTGTGTTTGTGGAAACTACACAAGGAATACTGCTTTAGTTTTCAAGCACTACTACATTAAAGACCGGACAGAGGCTTTTAAGCCTCTTCGTGATTTCTCACTGCTATAATTCACTATGGCCAGACACAATAACCTTATGAACCCGGGGGCAACGCTGAGATCTCGGGGTGATTTACTGCGACCTTAGTCCGGCCGGTCAGTGCCCCACGTATGCAAATCCCCGTGGATTAACGCTGAGTGTCCCTTTTAAAACCTACAGCAATCAATAAGGTTGAAATTAATTAAAATTGGATTTTTTTTTTTTTTTTAAATTATAATACTTGGTATGAATGTCGAAAGGCAGCGATATAGGGAGTTCAAAGCATTGCGGGGAATAGGCTGCAGTTGAATGTATGTGTCAAGAGAAAGCTGGTCAAAGACACCCCATAGTTCTCCATAAGGCCTGCCTGCAACCCTGCACCCCACTACCTCAATAGACTGGGACATGGGAGCAGATAGCTTCCAGATTCTCAAACGACTATTTCTGTGGTAGGTTAGCAAATGCACATACACTGCACTGTGCACATGTGGATGAGGAGTTCATGTCAGACAGTGATCCTGAACTGTGGTGAAATAGTTTTGCCTGGCCACCGTTATTTATGCATCAAATACTGACGTGTCTGGTGTTATTAAAGGCAAACAAATCCACGCTGGTCTTGGCAAAGTGCCACGTGACTTGTTATAGCCAGCACCAGTTGTAGCCTATCAACCCAACTAAATGATCTGTTAGAAAACATGGAGGATGTTAATGTGTGTACGAAGTTTCTCTGGGTAATCTGGGATGAATTACTGAAACGCCGTGCAATAGGAAAATATGGTCAGTCACAAGATAATATTACAGAATGAGCAGACTAATAGTGAACAAAGTGAATCTAACAGGATGTCACATTACTTGAATATGATAATTGAGACAAAATACGTATTTATGTGCGTTAAAACATATATTTACCCTTCAGTATGCATTCAAAATTTGGCGTGCTAAATTAACCTAGTTGCCAAACCCCATAACTGAAAGTAGTTATTATGGCCCCTGAAACTAAATATATAAATAAATATATATGTAGGTATAAAAAAACAGAAAGCCCTCTAACTGTTGGAAATCCTGTGTGTTAATGTCGTATTCGTCAAAAAAAAAAAGGAAAATTGAATGTTGAAGGTGGTTTAGTGGAAGGAATACAATCTCTGAGTTCCTATTTACAAGTTTGGTGAGCACTCTAACTTAGTTTAGATAATTTAGATCCTGATTACATACAGCTTATTATCACTTATACACACAGTGTCACATTTTAATATGGTGTAGGAGAATTTTTCTATAATATAACATAATATAACATAATATAATATAATATAAACTAATATAATATAACATAATATAATATAATATAATATAAAAGCTGTAAGGATAGTGTACATATGCAGTTGTAGATTCCTGTGACGATAAGTAAATAATAAACAATAATTACTGAAATATGCTAGAAGACAAGTGTGACCACTCTCAAAATAAAATGGAGTTAAGACGCTTTCTAGGGATATTGAAAGTGGAAATTATTTAAATATAAATCCAAATCTGAAAAGCACAGTAAAACTGAATATTTTATCATAAACGTGCCCAATTATAGATTATGTACAACCATGTTACAGAATTTTGTAACGGGCCAAATATGAGACAATGAGGTCAAAACTTTGAGATAAGTTCAGAAGTAGTTTGGGGCCTCAAAGTTAAGTGAATTTAGACTTTCCTTTTCCTTCCCATCATCACCAGACTCCCTTGACATAACAGGCCTAATGGCACCAAGTGTACACAAGCAGCTCCAAAATAGCATCTAAATTACGCACCGACAGTAAATGAGGACCTTTAGGACCTTGCCCCAGTCAGCCATCAATTAAGCTATCAACAATGTAGGTTACTTTTGAAAATTACTGCTGATGACTTTCCAAAGCGTGTGCGACAAGAGAACGTATCCTCAATAAGTAAGGAAATTAAAAGGTCAGCTAAAATTAATCTACAAACAATCTATACAGCAGTGTTGCTCTGTGTCCTACAGAAGCGATGCACTGACATGTGAGTCAACTTCCATCAGCTTTTTTGATCTCAGTCTGCTAAGGATTATTTCCTGCCCCCCCCAAGACATGTGTTTGTGCACGCAAAACAAGGATGAAAGCACGCACCAACACTCATAAATGCATCAGCTGTCATATATCACCCAGTGATAGACTATTTCATCTTTACGCTCAATTATTTGACACCTGTTCCAAAATTTATGGACGCGAACCTACAATCTCGGTCTCGGCTCAGACGTGTTCAAAAAAAGTTTAACTCAACAATTATAAAATATTTACATATATGAGACTGTCAGTTGTCTCCTGTTTAAAAAGCACTGAACTGGGTGTTACATTTAAAAACTTGATGCGCTCACTCAATCTGGATTTGTTTACACGTCTTATGCTGCGGCTACAACTGACATGGGAATGCATGTAAGAGGATATGTAGCAAGCTGTTGACAAAATAGCTATTCCATCGGCAACACAAACATCTCGTAAACTCAGATTTGTGACCAGCCTTCACTTGACAGCCATATCCTTGATGCCACAGTGCTTCGCCCCGCGAGCCTCGCTCCCAGTAACATAACTGTAACTAGGCCTCATTTGATTATAGACATGTTCCTATGTGACATGTTGGACACCCACCTGATGTAAAAAGCACGATGGCCTTGAGGCAGCTGTACTCTGCCGAGTCTACGTGCAGGGTCTTAAGCTTCTCCACTTGCTCCTGGAAGATCCGGATGTGATCCATGAAAGCCACGACGCGGTCCGCGGACATCGGGGAGGCGTGGAGGCCCGCCGCGGCGAGCAGAGGGGCCACATGCAGAGGCATGGAGCACTGGGCCGCGTTAAGCACAAACAACTCGCTCCACGTCAGCCTGAGAAGGGACACCTGGTCGGTGATCTGCAGGTCGGGAAAGAAAGGGATGTTTCTCGCCCACTCCACGGCGCTGAAGAGCAAACGAGCCGCCAGCTCGCAGATGTTCTCGATGCCCATGATATTGTTGGGCTGCATGCACTGGCTCCCGTACCGGGACGTCGGGTAAGGCTCGGCCCGGAGCAATAACGAGATGTATCCGGACAGATAGCAATGGCCATTCAGAGGGTCCCCGTTCGTCAGCGCGTACTGGCCTGGGTTCGGCTGGGTTGGAGGCATTCGTCCTCGCTGAACCGCTGACAAAAAGAAAGAGAAAAAGAGGAAATGTGCATCCAGGACTGATAAACATTGTTCATGAGTAGTGCAACAGTCAAGCAAGCTACAGCTAGTCTGCTCCTTCTCAGTAAAACGGCACGCTCAGAAATCAAAATTCAGCACGCTTTTCAGAACACACTGACCAGCGTGTGCAGTTTCTAAGACTATAATATTACAGATTATTCTATCGACAACATGAACATCTCATCAATACAGATGTGCTGTGTCCCTCAAGCTTCACACTGATTGCATTTGTATTTAAGGATGCAGGCTACATGGGCTGTGGGCAAAATGAAAATGCAGTCACTTTTACACAGAAAACACACACATTTTCTGCTCTCCAAAAGTACATTTACCTAGTTTACTATTATGAATATTTCAAGGCGTAATTGCATATTGGACGCAATACCCTACTTATATTACTTTAGCATTGCATTTATGTGGCTTTTTGTTTATTTCAATAATTATTAATTGTGGCCAAACATATTACAAATATGACTGATAATTACTGTTAAATGCATTCCCATTTTTTACATTTTACCCACACCAAAAGGTCAGCTGGGAATTAAAGCAATTCAGCTATTGTTTAATATTAAAAATAAAATATTAATGGAACTCAGTGTACATTATACGTGGGCTCGTGGTGTGAACCACAAATAGTAGATTTTAAATGAGGGATGTTTGCATAAATTGGAATTAAACACTTGACATAGGGAGGAAAGTTATACGGCCTGTAATGCAGCAGGCAAAACAATTAGCCATGAACAACTTCAGCGGCATTATTCAGAGAGCCTGAGCTGTCTAGTCAGCACAGGGAGCTGGAGAGAACCGTGGGTTTGTAGTGTGTTCATTTTACATTCACACACAGCGAACAAACCCCACTGTACAATTATAAATTAGTTAGCTGCACATACTTATGGAAGAGACTATTAGCCCTGCACGCTGTACACACTGCACTCACACACGTACACACACACACACACACTCACACACACATACAGGCAGACATACAGACACACACACACATACACACAACCCCTCTTCTGCTCTAAAAACCTATACGTAAAACGGGCCTGTTTGGGCTTAATGCCTTTGCTTGGTAATAGTAGGAGTTTAGACTGCAGGAAAAACAAAATAAAAGGGTCAGCTAGACGAGCCGCTTTGTTCAGGCGACCTGCATTCACCAGCAGAGCTGCTGTGGCTGCACTGGCCTTTTACCCTTCTCTTACATAGGCAGAAGGACTAATCATTCATGCAAACATCCCTCAAAAAACATGGATGGAGACTGCAGTATGCCCAGCCATATAGCCTGTGACCTTAATGCAACATGGCAGCCCTGTTCGTCTGTTACTAGGATGCGTATTCATGAGAGGGCTTTAAAATATATATATTCACCTTCCCGCCGCATTCCCACTTTTAAACACTTCTTCAGCCGGCAGTATTGGCACTGATTTCGGTGGTGCTGGTCAATGGGACAGTTCCTATTGGCACGACATGAGTATGTTAAGTTCCTCCGTACACTCCTCTTGAAGAAACTTTTGCATCCCTCGCAGGTGAACTGGCCATAGTGTTTGCCGCTCGATTTGTCTCCGCAAACCACACATTCAATATGCTGCTGACTCTGTCCAGAATTTTGACTCCCCTTGTCCCCGGCGGTCCCCGGTGTGGACGGGGGTCCCGGCTGGCTGGGGGTCTGCGGAGTGTGCGGCGCCGCCGACGCCGCCTGCTGCTGCTCCCTCGCCGGCTGCGCTGCTGGGTTGGGGCCGCTCGGAGGTCCTCCGGCCACGTCTTCCTGCGGATCTCGCCAGACGCTAACTACCATTGCCATATCTCGGCCCCGGAAAGTGCTATAAAGCGAAATGATCGCCGGTGTTTATGAAGCGTAGAGGAGAAAAAAATAGATCTCAAAAGACGGGGCAGTGCAAAGTCAAATCGGAGCACGCAATCTCATATGGGGTAAGAAGGGGAGTACAACGCGATCAATACATTCAAAATACAGGAGGGCGATTGAATAGGCACCCGATCAGGATATGCAAGTATCGGGAGGCCAGTTCCAAGGTAAATTGCAGTCAGCCATTCAGGAATCCCTAATCTTGTAGGAAAACCCGAGTCCAGACGTAACAAATTGCAGTTTGATATAAAATAGCCACAAAGGAAAGGCAGGAGCGATTCACATGGACGCTGGAACGAGTAAAAAAACCTTTTGCTGGAAAGACACGCGATCCAAAGTGCTGCGGAGATAAATTCCTTTCTCTTTTCTTCCCCTTGCTCCTTTACACTCCCGTCTTCGCCGTATAGGAGGGGAGGAAAAACTGAAGAGCTGGATTTTTACATCTATATTCTTAAATAAACCTCATCATCTCGCCCAGCAGCGAAAGAAAACCGCGTCGCCGAATGAAGTGCCCATGTATAGTTTCACCTCTCTCCAGCAGGAGGAATGGAGATACGAAGAGAAAAGATAAAAAAAGAAGAGGAAAAACACCAACAACTAATAGAATATGCAAGAAGAAGGAGAGACCCAAAAATGAATGCGCTTAAACGGGAGGACCAGCAGAGCAATGTTTCCGAAACGGGGGATCTGCGCGAATGTCTGTATATAGTGAACTTTGACACTACTATTGAAACTGACACGTTTCTATGGAGATCGCTGCGCCTTATATGGTGCTCATGTCAAGGAGCCAAGAGAGGGGCTGCTGGAGACTGATAATCAAAGGCGACTGACTGGCCAGAGCCCTGCATAGAGGAGGAGGAGAGGAGGAGAGGGGGGGGATAGGGAGAGAGAGAAAATGGGAGGCTAAGGTTATAGCCAAGCCCTCTCTTTCTCTCCATTGGTTAGAGTCCCCCTCTGTTCATTCACTGCAAAAAATGTCCATCCCGATAAGCCATTCGGTCTCGTGTTCAAATCTTAAAATGTTATTTTTTCATGAAAACACAGGAAAGAAAAAAACATGCAAGTGCAGTTTACTGAATTCCACTTGTTTCCAGTCTCAATCCGAAGCGTTTGTAGGATTTTTTGGGGGTCAATATCTTGAAATTAGACAGAGTCGCCTGTACGGGGAGATTCCTTTAAAAATGAACAGAGGATGTGTTAAAATGTAAAGTAATGCGTTTATTTGCTTTGGAAACAAGTGGACGCATCTCGCCCCGATGTAAGATTCAGTCTCCTATTTGGTAAACCCAAGATTTCCAGACTCAATAGCCCACTGAAGCGACTGATAGCTGAGGATGGATATTTTTTGCAGTGTTGCCATCTACGACTGGAGGGGCTGGGGGGCTCTGACAGGCACAATTTACATTGAGCTCGCCCCGCGCTGCTATTTACTTTGAAACCTGATTAGTATGGGCCGTCTATTGTCACCAAAAAGAGGAAGAAACCCTGGATAGAATAGCTGAAAAAGCGGGGTAAAGGCAAGGGGGGGACAAAGGTTTTACGCACGACAAATAAACCAAAAACTGTGCGCAGCGGCATAAGGGGGACTCTGGCTCAGAAATTCCCCAAAGTTTCTAAATGGTTTGTCTCGGACTAGTATCTTTATTATAGAATTAACGGGTGTCATTATTGGTTTGAAGCGGATTCATATTTTCACACGTTGTTTTGTCTTTGGCATGCGCATTGCGGTAAATCCATGTCTGTAATCGGCACAGTCTCGCTGATTAAAACTTACAATTTAGTTTAAAGGAGCTTATAAAGGGAGGAAAATGTCAATGGGGAGACTGATGCATTAAAGACAGCGTGTTATACAAACGGGATGCCGTGCCAGCGGCCGAAAATCTCTAAAAATAGACGGAGCAATAAGCAATATTCAATAATTACCGAGGTCCTGTAGTCTCCACAATCACTGAGCTGGTGTCACATTATGTCTTAATAATGACAGTAATTCAAAATCATGTGAAGTTGCTGGGAATTTGCATGGGGATTCCGGCTTTTTTGTATCAGGGTTTCTGCAGGCTTACTACCTCCACAACTCAAAAATGTCTGGATCGCGCTGCCATCTAGCGTACATTGTACAATTACAACCTCATATTAATGCATGCACAAGTCATCCAACATGAATTTTTTAAACTTAAAAGTTGATTAAAAAAATAAAATAAGCCCCAGTTTTGCGAAAGGTTTTCTCTCGCCTCTTCCGACTTTCCGGAAAGTGCGGTCTTTTGATGTAAATGATGTAGAACAAAGGCAAAAACTTTAAAAGAGCAACAACAAATACAGGCTTTACTACAACGAAAATAAATAGTCTCAAAAGTAGACTACCATTTTGATAATACTTCATTTAGATTCAACATAAAGTCAAAATGACGCGCGTAATTCCCCTTCAAAAGCGTTGTAATACACCATGTTGGAAAAGAATAACCATTCATAATACATCAAATTATTGTTTAATAAAAACAAACAAAGTGGTCGTAAGCAGATCTTTAAGCACACAGAGATATTAGCAGATATAATGGAGCGTAAATATGCAAGTGCCCCCTTTGGAAACGCATAGGAGGGATGGGTTGTTTTTTAAGTATTCAACATGAGAGCTCTCTCTCCCGTCCCTGTCTCGGACACTCCACTGAAACTCCCCGGCCATGTCTCCAGCTCTTTGAAAAGGTGAAACCAATAAGATTAAATCGGACAAAGAATTTTTTTCTGTAAGTGTATCATTAAGATTTAACTCCACAGATTGGAAAGGGGCTCCGCAGGAGAAGAGGAGAGTGAGAGTGAGAGGGACAGCGAATGGGAGCAGGGTAGAGGCTCTAATAGAAAGCTGGGAAACGGCGAGAGAAAAAGGAGAAAGTGGACAGCAGGACATTAAAAGAAGACGCACCAGCGACGGCGGTTACCAGTAGAGGAGCAGCTCTCTACCTGGATAAAACCAGCCGCAGATAAAGGCAAGTACGCTATTTATTTCTCACTTCTCCTACGCTTCACACGCATGGCTCTAAAGCGCAAAGCTACAATCTCTGTGTTACGCCACATGACCGTTAACTTCAAACCATGTAGTCGACCCCGGCAGTGTCAGAGCCCCAACTTTTTTAGTGGACGATCGCATCTTTCCTCCACATTACCGCCGATTATCGAGACTCTTCTATCCGTTTCCCAGCTGTCCTCACCGATTTGTACATCAGATAGCAGTAATGTTATAACAGGCTGCTTGTTGTGCCGCTGGACATGGGAGCTATTTTGCACGTCTCGTGCACCTCACCTGCGAGGCTATTTGTTGTTTGAACACATAGTGAAAAGATCGATAGCAGGCTGTTTGTCTCAGCGATAGTGTCACCGGATTAAGAGGCTGAACAAGGAGACCAGCCGCTGCCCATCTTTTACACTCTTTTCCAGGTGCCTGTTTAGCCACTACATACTGTCAAATGCAAAATAAATAATAGAGATTCACGCAAAAAAAAAAAAAAAAAAAAAAATCTCACGCATAGGAAAAAGAACACGTTATGTGTGAGAAAACGCTACAGTGAGTAAATGTTAGATGACATGTAATGTGATTTATCAAAGCAGAATTATTGATAGAAAGGGACTGTAATAAAAACTGACTAAAATAAATGATGCAGCAATGTAGGCCAGGTTAACTTAGGCTATTCCAGGACAAACTGCACATTAAACAGCTTTGTAAAATAACATTACATAATAACACTGACCTTAATCCTGGATGCATTAAACTCACGCTAATTAATAATTTTTGCGTGAGCCAAGTGATATTTATTTTTTCCATTTCCTATTCTTTGAGGTTTCTCCCTTTTCTTATTTGAGCAGCAAAATGTGCACGTCTCTATAATGTATTAACTTACTGAAGAATTACATCATCACATTATTATTAAACACGTCTTTCAGGTAGTGGATGTCTTTTGCGCAATACACACACTGCAATCTCATACTGGGATGAAGTGAGCTTTGAATATTAAGGTTCAATCTGACATTTTCTGTTTCTATCAAAACTTAATAATCCACGGGTGGATTATCGATGACTGCTTAAATTTCCCCTGTGTGAAAGTTTTGTCAGATACTTTATTGGTCAAATATTTATAGGGATAAAAAGCACATTTTACCAAATCTGTGACGATCAGTTAGTGATTCCACTTTTTACACGGGTACGTTGGGACCTTATGAGGCTCACGGAATGCAGCGTTTAACGCAGCTGAAACCAACAAGCAGCACTATCTGTTGGGAAAACACTGAGGTCATGAGTGCAAGCCCCCCCTCCCCAATAAAACAACAGATGACCACAAGTTCGCGTTTTGGGGGCATTTAAAATGATGCAAACAGAAGCAGAGATTTATAAATGGTCGAGCTTCTGTTTGTTATCGATTGTGTGTAATCACATCAGGATTATAACCACAGCACATAGTCAATAAGACATTGCATGGGCTTGGATTCGCTTTTCAAGGGGGCCTCTGCTCTAAACGTCTCCTGTGTACACACAAGAGTCTTATGTTTCTGGACCGCGGGACAGAGGGCCACAGACAGCTGATGCTGATCCCTGCGACTTCAACATCTGCCAGCAAAATTATTCATATGATAATTCAACAACCGAAAGCACCTTTAATGCGTGGAACTACTGAGCATCTTTACACATCTGCATGCTGGGTCCTGATCTGAATAATAATAACAGACACTGAGTAATAGTCATGTCTGGCAATAAGATGCAGCTCAAAAGCTCAAAAATAACCCCACACGTGTTGCTCTGTGCTTGTGTGTAGAATGGAGAAGTTTGTCACTGAAGTTATTTTCATTAATAATGAAGTTACTCATGATTTAGTAAGTAAACACTTCTGCGCTGCTGACAAAGCCATTACACGCCTTTGCCTGTTAAGCTATTTACTGTAGATGGTAATTTGTACTTTCTAATATGTTTTCTTTATTAATTGTCTGAGCATATAAGATCATTAACTTTAGGGCAACGTGTTTCACATTTGGTAAAAAAACAAGCTGTAGATGTAGCTACACTGTCTCACAGCATAAGTGCCACACTGACAATAAATTAAGACAATACATACGTTGTTTTACCTTGTTTTTCTTTCAACAGTATGTTTTGACTATAATTTCTTTTTACATAATGAGCTTCAGGATCATTTTCTTGCTGCATGTAACCTGGACCCTGCAGTGACATATTGATTTATGCTGTTTTAGTTGGGCAACAAAGGCAATTTTTAAAAAAATTTTTTTAATTAAGATGAAATCAAATCAGTCAAAATAAAATGACATTAAAGCTTTCGACCTGTTAGAAACAACAGTGATTTTGACGTGGTTTTAAGACTGGGACCTAAGATGCTAAAGTGGAGTTGGTGTAACTCCTATCAACACCTCTACAGCCTACACTTTAAAAAATGGCACTTGGAAAAAAAAAAAAAAAGTCTGATTTTCACGGTGCGCACTGCGCTACTCACAGAACAAACATTAACACTCTCATATTTCTGTAGCTCCAAATTTAGAAAAAAAAATCAAACTTATTCTAATGTTTGAATTGGAGGTTTTGTTGCTTTGAGTGGTTGTGTGTTGAAAAGGGAGGAGGGGTTGAGGGTTGTGTGTGTGTGTGTGTGTGTGTGTGTGTGTGTGTGTGTGTGTGTAAGTGGGGGTGCTTCTTTTTTGTCCAAATCTGATCCCCAAATTATTCTGGGGGCTCAGATTGGTGTGAAAGGGACGAGAAGGTCACTTGAAATCGCCTTTTATCCGCTGGCTTTTTTTCTATGGATCAGCAACTTTCAATAGACATAATCTAATCGCTCTTAATGGAAAGGCCATTCATGAGAAATAGTGGAAATATCGTTGAGCCTATAGTCTTCAGCCATTTAAGACCGAGGCATTTAGCAGACAACAAAAGTTCACAAAATAGCATGGCTATTAATAATTACTGGAAACTGCAAAGTGTCTCTCTAAAAACAGGCAAAGTTTACATGTCAAATTAAAACGATGCAAACAGCAGTTATAAACCAGCCAATTTCTGTTATTTCGTCATTATTTTGTGTATGATTTTTTTTAAAGTTATCTTTTAGCCCTAAAAGACTTAAACTGTAAAATTGCACTACCATGTGTATCATCCTCGCTCGTCTGTGGACATTACTGTTTATTTCCTCATTATTTTTAATATGGCCTCCCCTCTCCAGAGATTTGAGACCCTTCACTTTTAGACGTGATGTATGAAAGTCTCTTTCCAGGGTTTTTGCATCCCAGACTATAATTGAGGACAATAACTGCAATGACTTTCCCAATTAGGCTTGAGGTTGGAGTTAAGTTAGAGGGACTGTCAGTTTATGCTATGGGCAATGGCTTTATTGCTCACTAACCATCATTTCTTTAGAGCCTATGTGCTAATTACTCTGGATGGTCCCAGAGACGGAGATTATAAATCCATTAGCACTCAAACCCTCGTGGTTCCACAGTGCAAACACTGTAATTTTGCAGTACACCAAAAAACCAAACTTTAAGTACCAGAAGCTAGATGAAGGGAAACAGATTTTCAACAGCGTGTGCACTTCTTAGGGATCCACTGTGAACGGAAGCCCAGCGCATATCAATCAGCAGCTAAACTGAAACACACAGTAAACTGAGCAGAACAGAAAATGAAATGACAGGGGAAATGTTTTATCACAGAGATTTGACTGCCCATGGCTTTAGGTATAGGTTTAAAAACGACCTGTTTGCATTACTGTGTCAACTTATTGTGCCATTGTAATCAGAA
The DNA here is from genome assembly GCF_002814215.2 of Seriola lalandi dorsalis. NCBI lineage: Eukaryota > Metazoa > Chordata > Actinopteri > Carangiformes > Carangidae > Seriola > Seriola lalandi. The sequence continues at coordinate 51,187 of NW_019524243.1, forward strand.
ATGATCAACACAAAAGGCTGTAATTTTAATATCGTGGGTTCTATTTTTATGCAAGTTTGGAAAAATCAGTTATTCGTGTTCCCGGAGTGCCTGTGAAATATCCAGGGAGAGATGCCGCCTTAAGGAATAAAGTGAATTAAAATAAGACTTAATACCTGGTTTGACTGCGTTTAAAGAAGGCAACACAAAAACCGGGACCCAAACGGGGGTGCGTGAAGGCATCTCACCCTTAAAGTAATTTATTTCAGGGAAACCGGAGGGCAAAGGTGGAATTCTTGAGAAATTCAACAAGGATAAGGGAGCTTTAGGAATTCTGCACGCAGATTACCTTTCATCCCATCCTCACATTATCCGACAACACACAGTAGAAATATAGCTCCGCGACAAAAGAGCGAGATTACCCTCCGACACAGAGGCTGTCTCTTATACACATCTGCTTCCAAAGGGTGGGGGTGGGTTGGTGGGGGGGTATGACATGGTGAAGCTCACCGTTCATAAAGTGTCCCGTCAGTGTCGAACTGGTGGACCCATGCAAAAAGAGTTTACCCACTTTTTTTTTTTTTTTGTGAAACTGACATGAATATTTATGACGTGTAAATGTAAATCAAACTAAAAATATGAAATAAGCAAAGCTGGATGAGGATATGACTCTTTCTCTTCTGGTAACTAGCAGATAATTGTTGCGCAGTTTGCTGACGCTGGGTCAGAGTTTGCCCCCCCACCCCCCCTTTTCTCTCCTCTTTTTGGTTGTTTGGTTGTTTAACTTGTGGTTTGTAACTAAATGAGTGGCATCACATCAACACTGCATTATTTTTTTCCTCCATTTTTTTCCCCCAAAACCAACACACAGCAGGGGCTTAATTAGAAATGTAGTGTAGCTGAACCATCAACATGCTGGAGCTGAAAATGACTGAGCACACTGGTGCAGTGTAGTTTACATCAGAACAGAGAAAACAGGAAAAGAAAAAAAAATTCCCCACAAACTCTCAGAGACAGTTTGAGAAAAAAACATATATATCTATTTATTAACATTTAGCAACCTTGAAAGTATTTTTGTGTCAGAAATGAATAGTAACACGAAACTGCCATTAAAGGTTTACTTTATTTTCAACACTCCTAGACAACTGTAAAATATTATTTATCATTATACTATAATATAGCACAGATAACACAGCAACTGTGTGAAATTTTAAAAAAAATTTTTTTCAGATTGATTTCTGACTAAAAACACTATTAAAGCTAACATTTAAACCAAAAGACACCCCCCCATCCCTCTTTCTCTGTCACTCACACTCACACACACACACACACACACACACACACACACACACACACACACACACACACACACACACACACACACACGACCAAAATCCTCTTGAGGTTTTGTGTATTTTCATTTGAAAGGTGTGTGTCTGGTGTTTGCGTATGAGGGCACATGTGTGTAAAAAGACAGGGAAGTGAAGGTGTGGAGGTGGCCTGTGTTTAGTGTCCAGACCTGGCAGATTGTGACCTTATCAATGTGAAACTCTTAAGATAAATTATTCATAGCACCTGTTTGATGTCTCCGGCCAAAGAATGACAAAGGTGTAAGATTTAAGATGCATCTCAAAGCCATGAATATCAGCTGCTGTGCTACCTGTCTCTTTTGTAGGGCAGAGAGAGAGGGAGGGAGGCTGCATTTTAAGCAACAAAAATGAACAATTTGTCTCCTAACAGGGGTTTGCAGAAGCGAGGGACCAGAATACAGCCACAGAGAGTAAGCGTATGATAATCTTCTCTTGCAGATGCATTAATAAAACTCAACCGTAGCTCAAGCTACCATTTTCCATGTGCAAGGTGTGGCTCCGGTCACACATTGTCTTAATGTCACATGACTCACAGGTGTCCGGTGATTATGTCGGTCACTGTGGCAGGCCACCCGCACTGTCACTGCCTGCTTTCTTTTTTTCTCTGCACTTTAATTTGAAACTTTGAAACTTTCATTTGAAAAGAAGAGTTTGTGTGAGTGACTCGGTGACGCTAACCTTGCCCTTTGTAACCAGGTTTGTGTTGTGTGTCTCCTCGCAGGCAGAGAGCGACGTGGCGGCCAGGAAACACAGGGGGACGTGTCGGTGTGGTGCAAGGACTGACACTGGGATGAGATGTAATTTACGGCGAGAGCTGTTTGATTATAGGGCAGTGACGGTGATACCACTGCTTAGTATGAGTGTTGGGATCACTTGGCATGACAGCCCTGTTGTGACAACCTAGATGTGCTTAATCATACATGTGGTAAATACAACATTAAAGGTAAATTAATAGCCACTGTCAGAATAGATTTTAAGAGACTAAGGTCAGATTTTGTTTTATCTTTAGCTACATCACTTGACTGTGTTTATCAAATATGAGTCCAAGCTTTTTACTCAGAAAGGAATCCTGGAGCTTAAATTCTTTTTCAATGATTTTTTTTCCCCCTTTCTTTTGGAAAAAGACCATAGCACGCATTTTGGGAAACTGGCAGCTTTTCTTTTCATAGCAAAAGGTCAACATAACAGTAACTCAGTAACAGTATTAATAAAACAAATACGACTAGGATGGATCTTCATGATGATATATACAGATGTACTGCGCATGAGCTTGAATCATGTGAGAGAGAGCGCTGAAGGAGCGCAAAGGGGAGACACTCACAGACACTCTCACACGTTTGTGTGTTTACTCCTCTGTGTGTGTGTGTGTGTGTGTGTGTGTGTGTGTGAGATAGCCAAGTCAGTTTCCCTCAGATGTTCCCTTTGACCTTTGACCCAAGAGTTGGGGTCAAGCCCTGACAAATGAGATGGTCGAGTTCTGGCCAGAACTGCAAACATTCCACAACAATCTCCTGTCCTCCTCCCCTCTGCTCATATCCGTCTTTCCTCACCCTTTTCACTCCTCTCTCTGTGACTCTTACAAGACTTACAGAGAGTCAGAGAAAGTTCTCATCGCACACAAACATGTTTTTATTGTATTTGCTGTGGGAATCTTAAAAGCACACACCCTTCAAATTAAAAATTACAGCACTGGGTTAAATTTAATATCCCCGACATCTGCCTTGTTTACAGAGGGAGAGAAAACAAAAGAGTATGATCTTAGAAGAGAAGCCGTGTTAAAGATTTGGATATTACATCCCTGTACGTTGAAAAGCACACTGTGCGTGTTTGGAAAGCTTGTCAGTGATGTCAAGGATGAGAAATGTTGCAGGGTGGTTTTTTACACACGCTGCTGGCTCTAGCATTTCCGGCAACATTTCTCACTCTGCCTCCCTCACACCATCCGCTCTGCTGCAATATCCCCACATTTTTCCATCCTTTCACTTCTTCCCCTACCCTCCCTTTCTCCCTCCCCGCTCGCCGTCTCTCTGCTCTCTGACCGCTCTTGCTCCCTTTACCTCCACCCACTATTTTCTCAGATTTTCTAACATGCCATTCCAAAGAATGTTACCACCTGTGTTTTTAGGGGGGAAAAAAGGGGGCTATTGGTTATCCTCTATGGGAAGCTGTTTAAGGTAAGTGGCACCACCTATTACAATGACATGGCAAATAATGGCTCCGGTTGTTGTGTTTCTGTATGAACTTTTTTTTTTTTTCATGCAATGACCCCTGGCTTCCTAAGCATCACCACCCTCCATCAGAGCTCTAGCTACAAGTCACTGCCGTAAAAACACACGCAGTCACTATCAATGAATGTCAGTAGAGCAGCCACAGTGCCACAAAGGAGCCTGGAGACCAACAAAGCCGACTGATACAGTAACACTGAGTGGATCAAGCTCTTGAACTTGCTTTCATAATGATGTAATATTACTAAAAGGCAATGCAACACAGCAAAGACCTTAATAAAAACACATCAATCCCGATATGTGCGTATGTGTTGTTTTTTTTCCCCCCTCTCCTCACTCCCAGTTGAATTGTGATATCATTTGATGTTGGCTGTTATGTGATTCATCGGAGGGTACAGCTGCTTCACATGGATCTTGGCCTGGGCTGGACTGTTTTCCTCACAGGGCATCTAATCACATGACTCAGTCACATGGATGGATCTGAGCTCTAATAGGCCGTGCACTGGCGCATCACTGTGGCGAATCTGGGTGCATGTATACAGCTCTCCGCTGTGAATAGCAAAATGGTGGGCTGTGCTTTAGGCGAGAGGGCAGTGAGCTTCCTGTATGTCTGTGGGTGGGGACACCTGGATCTTAGTCTGTTGATATGATGATCTACAATGCAAAAATAATATGTCGTCATAAGGACACTGCACATAGCTCTGAAGCGGAAGTGAAACAATGCAGTGCCACATAACAAGGTTGCGGCTGGGAATGGTAAGAAAAGAGGAATCACTGCGGGGTTCTAGCGTCTTCCTGATACCTCCCTCGTTCTCCCCCTCCACCTCATGGCCCCTGTTTCTCCCTCCCCTTTTTTCACATCGCAGTTATGTCCACGCATTAATGACATATTTGCCACCTGTATAAAGCTCTCCTATCACTCTCACCATCGGCCACCGGCCTGGTGGGGTTAAACCAGACAGCAAGTCACAGGGAACAGGGAAAATATATGTAGGCATATGTGTGTAATCATAGCCATGTCCATGGTGCAGTTCAGCTGATTGTGTTTACGTCCCTCTCCTCCTCCTCCTGCTCTGTATGTCCACAGGCACCTCAAGGATGTAAAGGAAGGGCTCAGAGCCACTTGATTCCCTGCCACCACCCACCGTTACCCCAGTGCTACCGTAGCATGGATGTCTGCCCCTGTCCCCCAGGGCCTTAGCGCTGCTCTCCCCCACCCCTCCTCAACCAGCACGCACCCACCAACCCAGTCCCCCGACCCCCAATCCCTCCACCTCCCTGCCTCGCTCCCTGATTCAGTGTGTAAAAGCGCCCCCTGAATGATGGATTACTGTGTCACCGCAGCCTGCGAAGGATTAATTTGTTTCATTGATTTCTCTTTAGGCAGAATGCCAGCGTCTGCCGCTTCCCACCTTTTCCCCAAGACTCGCAGCTGTAATAGACGGTAATGGCCTAAGACAAATCAACCCGTTTCTTGTAAAAATAGCACCAAATAACCCTCCCCACCCTCCAGCCTGCACTCTACTCACGAGCACATCGGGGGGTGGCACGATGGTGGTGGGGGGGTGTTTGATTCATCCTCATCCTCCATCTCTATCTGGCTATCCTTCCATACCACCGTCACTCCTTATCCCGTGCTGAGCCAGAGGAGACCATCCAGTCACTCTAACAAAGCCATAAGTCTGCCGTACTTACAGGCTCCCTCTCAGGCCTCACAATGGATGGGTAATGACAGCGTTGTCTGGAGGGGGCTGTGGGAGTTGGGCCATTCTCTCCAGTAATGGAAGCAGTTACTGCCATTCCCTACACACCTGCAGGAACAGCTAACTGTTAACCACCGTGATCTATGGCAAGGCCTTACCGCAGTCGGCTAAGGTTGAAGTGTTGTACTGACACCGGTGAATTAGGGCATGTCTGCACAACACATCTTTCTGTCTTTGCTACGGTGCATGAAGTTATCCTAGTGTAAGTTAAAAGCTGTGGAAAAGCATTGGGGTTATTTATAAACAAATCTGTACCAATGAATAAGTGTTGGTACAGCTCTCAGCACTGCAGACTGACAATCCAGCATTCCTGACATTCACTGATTTAACGCAGACATAAGATGCTGCCACATCTTTACTAGCCTGTCACTGCTTTGAACGATGGGAAACCCAAACTGCCTGTAACATTAAGCACACCACTACAGGCCGACTGTCCTCCAATGCTTTCCAATCCCACAGAGATTTATGAGCAGAACCAGATCCATTAATCCATTGTTGATTTGCTGTGGCTGCCCTGCAGGGCTTTTGGGATCAGATATCATACAGTGCTGAAACTCACCCCGTTGTGCAGCGTGGTAGACTGTAACACCCTGACCGTTGCTACAAATCCTGCACCAAGGATTCAGAAATTAAATACAAGTCAGTGCTGTTCAATTTTTTTTTTTTTCAATTCACGGCACATTTAAAACTGCTGCATGTCCACGACCAGCCTCATTCACTCACACTCTGACAGATAGGTGAACTTTTGACACAAAGCACTGTCACTTACATTAAAAACTAGTATATGAAACAGAGTGACAACCCATAGAGGGCTCAGTATGAGTGAATTAGAGCTGGTACACAATGTGATAATGACCCAGGCTGCAGGGAAATCTCATCAGCTCCCTGCAATCAATTTAACAGTGTTTACAAAGCCATGGGCTGAGGTTCGTGCTTGGGGAGACAGGAGTGGTCACCTGGTGTTCCACTAGATCCCCCTGCTAAGCTGGCCTCTCCTGGGTAAACCTCCACAAAGCCCCCTCTTGTTGGACACCACCAGGTCCTTCAAATACTCCTCTCAGACAGAGGATTAGGTAATCTCACCATGATACTGTCTTTTTCTCCATTTCTATCATTTTTTCCTCTCTCTTTGTCACTCTCTCTCTCTCTCTCTCTCTCTCTACCCGTCCATCCTCATACATTACATCCTCCCTCCTGCTCTCTCTCTGGACTGTTGAAGTGCTTGTTCTACTCGGGGCACATCTATCCTCAGGGGTCCTTACGTTCTTAAGTGCCTCCAGAAAAGGTTAGTTGGCAGGTAATTGTCCAGCTGTGGTCGGGCTTATCTTAATTGTGGGTGCTTCAGTGCAAACTACACCTCCTTTGATGAAGAGACTTATGTGGAATAAAAGGGGAAGATTGGAGAAAGAGACGAGACAGGGATTTATCGCTCTGAAGTGTATTTGATATTTTTCCTTTGGTTGTTTTTACTTTGCACTTTGGCAATGAACAGTATATGAGTATTTCTGTAATTTGTAAATTCTATTTTTGAAAACATATTTTGATAGGACATATTATTTCTTATTACATATTTTTGTGTCTTCATCATCCATTTTTACTAAACGTCTTTCCTGTGCATCATTGGATAGTTTTCATTATAACAAACATGAATATGTGTTTTGACTGTTGATCCTACTCACAAGCAATGCTGACCTCATGGTGTTAAAATCCATATGACTAGATCTTTGGCCATTCTAAATCTATACTTCTATTAGCCACCTGATCATATATATATATATATATATATATATATATATATCCATGTCAATAGGAAGCTTTAGGGGGGTTAGTGTTTGCATTGCCCCAGTCAAAGGTCATGACTGACCAATAAAATATTTCCAGAGCAACATCAATAACTCCGACATGCAGACTAATACAGTATGGGATTGTGGGTAGGGGGAGGAAACATGTGGTGCTTGCTTCGAGCAGAATGGATGAACAAGAGGCCAAAAGGTTACTGGACAGACTTCGGCCCCCTGCCCCTGCACCCTCTCATATGAGCATTTGATAGCGACAGGCGCAATTATAAAGGTATACTTCAGACAGGTCAAATGGGAGAGGGCAAAGTGCAGAACCTTTAAAGCACTGGCTGGAGTCAAAGGTTAGGATGGACATAGGACATCATAGAGTGCCGCTGGGCAAGGGGTAATGGAATCAGAGCTGTAAAGAAGCAGCCTGACGAGAAGGCAAAACGGGATGAATATCTTTACTTCATTTATATGATTATTTTCACAGACCGAGAAAATTACATGAGCTGCTCATGATCAGAATCTCAAATAATGACATTCAATGCTGTTGGGCTTGACTACAGTAACGACTTGTTTGATGTGTTTGTGTTGTGTATTTGTATACTGTATGTGGTCCGTGGAACCATCAGGTCTCATGGCTATTAAATATGAATAGCCCAAGGTCAGGGAGGGTCGTGGCATGCATTTAGCACCAGTGACCAATACCAAATGTAAAGGTCAAAGTGGAATTGCCCGAGTCTGAGCCATACGACGTTTCCTTGTCCACATTTATGCATCCCATCGGCAGTGATTTATGGAGGGAGATAAGCGTACGGATGGGAAGAAAACACTCTCTTTCTCCTATCCCGTCAGACTCTGTAAATATACTACTCACTCATATCAATCATCATGTCACAGTGAATCGCCACTGTATGCTTCCCGCTCAAATTAAAAACTGTCTTTGTCTTGCTCTGCCTTCTCCCTCCAGCTCTGGGGAACACACTGGCGGTATTGTTGCCATTTCACAAGCTTTATATTAGCATTTCAAACAGCTGTGGTACAAAAGTAGTGAGTATGTTCAAAGTCAGTGGAATCCTTTAGTTATGCGCCATCTTCTATGGATAGATTCCATACTATATCAATCACACACTATAGAAGTAAGGTCCTCAATTGATCTTGAAAATACTGAGGAGGAAATGATATGTATTTTTTTTGTTAAATTCTATTATGTGAAGAAAATGCATTTTTAAAAAGGTTTTATGCTTATAAAACAAATCACTGCCGATTAAGATCAATTTTCCCTCTTCTGTCCTCTGCAAGACTGAATTCCTGTTCTGCAGCCAGACGGGCTGTTCAGCATTTTGCAGGAGCAGCCGCTCTGGGGGGGCCTTGGCTGGGCCAGCGATTAACTCTATATCCCGGCTTTTAGATTTTTGTAGGCCTCTTGAACATGAACATGTTCCCCATGTCCCTTTGGTTCCTTAAATGTGAAAACCAGCCCGTCACTGGTGCACCACAGCCTTTGCGAACTACCCCCAAGTGGTTCAGAATCCAGCCAGAGAAAAGTCCAAAAAGAAAACATGCATTTGAACTGCCAGCCAAAGCGGAAACATGGTCTAGTAAGCTGCTTTTTAACCTGAACCATAAAGACCTATTTTCCTTTCCTCCAATAGTAATAAATTTGCTCTTTTCCTTTATTACACGTTATGTTTTTCCATGGTAAGATCAAAGGGTGATAATTCGCGACACCATAGGTACCAGTGTAAATTACCTGACACTTTCTGTTTAGTTCTCCATTAGTCTGTATTCCAGCTTGCATTCAACTTGAATACGACAAAAACCTCTTTAACACCACGAAAGCTGCAGTAGCCAACGTGCAGAATGTTTTTCCTCGGAAATCATATCAATTTCATTGCACTGACTGTAGAGGTCAGCTTTGAGGATCAGATTCTTACCATTTTAATACCAACAATGACATTTCCCTCCACACCAGCCGTTACACCATCTATCCTTCCCCTCCCTGTGAGAACAACAGTTCTAAAGGCCGTTTATATACAGGACAAGTTCTCTACGATCTGTCACATTCATCTCTATTTCCCATTCACCATGGGGCATTTGAATCACATCAGAATCTATTACCACCATGCAGATTCAGCCCCCGCCAACAATACAAATCATGATAAGATGGTGCAGTGACTCCATAAACACCCTTGCTTATATATCACATCATACGAGCTGGGCTGGATAGCAGATCCTACTTGTCATCCCTATGTGATCGTCTATTTATATGGATGGGCTAAATGCATGGATATCATTACATCTCTGTCTATCTTTAACCTGTGTCTGTTACTATCCCATTCAAACAATAGATATAAATAGTTTGTGTATGCGTGTGTGTGTCTGTGTGTGTGTGTGCGTGCGTGTTTATCTGTGGGAGCATCCATCACTCAGCGGTAGGAGTTCCAACTCAGCTGCTTGTGAGGAGAGATTTATGCTGTAATGCATCAAATCAACAGACCTTTACAGTAAAATATGATTTTATCAATAGGCCTGATCAATAGTGCATGCAAGACGCTGTGTAATTATTACAGAGGTCCGTATCAATAAAACTGTCACGCATGACCTCCCGCCAAACGCTATGGAGCCGGGAGTCACAGACAGTCGAAGAAAGGTTTGTGTCGTGGCCCTGAGATATTTGATTACCTGTACATAAGGCCATATCTCTGATGTACTGTAACTTATCACCACATGCCGGCCTGAGATGAGATTCAGGCAAGGAAAGTTTTACCAGCATCTACACCAACACCTTTAAAACTATATTTACATGACGTGTTTTACTGACCAATTAATAGTTTCATTGTCAGTGAATTGTGTTTCCTTGCACCTCTGCAGACATTAGAGATTATAAATGATAGAGACGCAGATGACTGTCTTTACCGGAGTGAGGATCATTTGTCCTGAAGCAAGGCAATCCAAGAGTGGAAGAAAGACTGTCAAAAAGAGCTTTGAATTACACTGTGGTGGGAGCACTCTGCATTAACACACACACACACACACACACACACACACACACACACACACACACAGTACACCAGAGAGAGAGAGCGTGAGGCAGGGACCAATGAGGCAGTTTATATCGGGATTTTGTTTCACAGCCACGGCCTCCTGGGAGAGAGGGGTCTGCCAATAACACTTAAGAGACAGAGCAGGAAAAGTAAGTGCTTTTATTACAGCTCATCACTCATGTAATTTCTGGCAGCATTTGTGATTACAGATCAAGTGATTGACTAACTACACATTCGGCGGCTGAGTTATGAACCGGGTGCCTACCATTCCAGCCCCGGCAGATTCTCCATGTCAGCTGTAACTCATCCTCTCTCAGGGTGCTAAATCAAAGAGCACACTGCGGCCGGAAGAGTTAAATAATAGCTTGAGCTTTATTGTAAATCTGTCAGAAATTAAACCTGCACAGACGTCGTCTTGGCCCTGATGTTGTACTGCATGGGGTGAAGACGCTGGATGGAGGGGATCAATACAGGCCCCGATGGAAGTATTGATGGATGACAGATGAAGTTGGTGTGTATGCGTGCGTGTGTTTGTGTACTGGTGTGTATATGTGTGTGTAAGGGGTAGGATTGAATCACCCCGGGGTTAGGTAGAGAGCACGGCTCAGGGTGTTTAATCGACAGATCTCACCTTGAATCGATTGGCAGGAGTCTCGCAGGGCAAAGACGTGATACACACAACCAACACTTACTCACACGCTCCAACACAAACCGTGGGGAGTGTAAGAGACGATGGGGTGGGATGAGGATGGATGTCTCAATGCCATCAGTACTGTATGGCTGTATGTAGTCAGTGTTGAGTTTGTTGCTGACAAAAGCAGATCTAAGACTCAATTCAAAAGCACTTATTATTTTAGTGATCATTTTCCAGGAGTAGCAATTCAGTATTCTTTTAAATACCTTTGCTTAGGTTCACATAATTAACATTAGTATCCTTCTCTTTCCTTTAGAAACTGGGATAAAAGTAATAAATAGCTTTGGCGTGTATATGTATTCTTTGTCCAACTTAACTGACAACACTGTGATGAAAGTAAAACAGGAACAATAAAATATCCAATCGATATGTCAACATAACTCATAAGTTGAAAACTTCATACAATGATTTATCAACGTAAAATCAGCTCTTAATGTGGTAAAATACTTATTGTTATTATATTGCTATCATTAGTAGTACTAGTAGCAGTATTAATTTTGATATTAATATTACAAAGAATTCATTCAACTTTTATTTGTTTACATTTCAGAGTGATTAATCTAAACCAGCACTGTTAATATGTTACACAGCACCAAGTTATTAACAAAAAGGTCCTTTCTGTTAAATGTAAATAATGAAAAAAAAAAACATTATATGTGCTACTTAAAATGGAAGAGGAATTACCATGTGGTTGTGGTTGACACTGTGGCAAAGAAGCAGTTTGTGTACAGTGCAAGACTAATGAGGGACGTCTCTCTAAGAAACATGAAGAACAAAACACAGCAAAGAGCAAAGCAAACTCAAAGGGAGCTCTGTTTCCTGTAATGATCCTACTTACTTAGAGAAACCTCATCATATAGCATTATCTCCACAACAAATCAATTTCCTCACACTCAAAAGAGCCATAGTAGCATGCACATGTGACTCATACTGCAGAAACGGGCAGCCATGAAAACACTCCACCGTGAAATGTCTTACAAGAGGCCAAGATCTGAGAGGGCGTTATGTCTTTAATAAACAACATACTGTAAGTATTAAAATGAATGTGGCTCGGTAGTGTGCAGGGTTTCCAAAAAAGAAAAAAAAAAAAACTCAGCCCTCTCAAGTTCTGTTGACATGTTGAAATGTGGTGATTCAAGGATTCTGCATCTCCTACACGCAGCTTTGACTGTAAGACAAAAGTCTAATGCTTTCAGATGAGGTTAGGGTTCATGAGTGTCATTGACTGAGTTGGTTTGTAAGAGGAGCATATTTGCCAAATCACAGTGTGGGGTAAAGTGGAGCCCTTTAATGCTGATCTGGAGTCTGTTTTGGAGAGCTCTTGCAGTGCAAAAGAGGCTGTTTGTCAGTCACCTTGGAGCCAAAAGTATTTAGCTTTGTATGTGGTCTCCAGAAAAAACATTATTTAGTAGATAATAGAGTGCACATTCTCTCTCCATAGCCAGTCATTTTCAGGGACTGTTGGGAAAAAATGCTAATGACTTTATGGATGAGTTGTGTATTATATCTGGGGGGTTGTACAATAAATATATTTTGATTTCATGTAGTTGACATAAACTGACATAAAAGGGTAAATATATACATTTCAAGCATTAAAACAACAGGTAAATATTAAGGGTCCACTGGTGGACAGACCTGGTCTGTGGATTTTTATAGATTATTCCAAGAAGTGTTAAAGGAAGAAACCACTCTTCTGTGTGTAGGACAGTACCTGGATGTTTCAGATGAGGAACGAGTTGGAGAAAGAGAGGCTTCGACTTGCTGGAAGGAAGGGGACATCTGAATTTGTTGTCCAGGGGTCAGACGGGGAGAAGAATTGTAAATGGGAGACTCAATTTTAGTGTGTAGTCTTGTTTTTGAATGGTGACAAGAGGCTGCCCTCTGAGCCCCAGAACCTGTACATCTCTCAGGAGGTCTGGGTTTGTGCCTGAGCTTGGGATTCTGCACAACGTTGCTATCACTCCTGGATTTTTGGAGCAGTTCAGTCAGATGTGTAGATCTCTCCTGAAAAGACAAAGACATATGAAAAAAAACAAGAATAAATGTGAAAACAGCCTGTTTTTGTACTCACAATTTGCTTAGTTACTGGGGAAATTACTTGATGCTATCCTATAATATAAAAAAAAAAACAAAAATGACCGAAAACTACACAATATGTCAACATTCTTTTTTTCTAAGGAATGTATAGGCTTTTTAACTTCATTGTTAACGACTTAATGTTTGTATGTTAGTGTTCGTGCAGCAGTCCACTACTAAAGTTACACCTCAAGCCTGCCAACCACTTAATGTATACTTTCTTCTTTAATCTCAGCCAAAGTGATTCAGTGCTGCCTCTCAGAGTTCAAAACCACTTACTGTAGCTCTCTTGGACATTATAGTAAGTATAAAGAATAAGGGGTTGAGGGCCAGCAGCCCTGTGATGTTGCCAGGTCATCCCGATGTTTCCATTCACTCTCTTACTGTCAACAGTCTAATAAAAGTAAAAATGATGTTTGGATTGTACTCACTGAGACTAAACAGGGAAAGTAAAAGAAGTTTAATATGTGCAAACCTGGAAGTTTGTTTGCCTTTGAAGACATATGCAGCTGGATCGTTCAGATTTGTTCTTTGTGATAATCACATTAACACTCACCTCTTGAGCCTCAGCTAAAGCTCTGCTATGAGCTTGTTGTCCCATCAGTAGACGGGGCAGGGTGCTGGCAGTGGGTCTGCATTGCTCTCCCTCTGACCTAGGTAAAAGATGTAAAGTGGTGAAGACCACGTCTCTGCTTGTTCGGCTTCTGAGTGGTTCTTTCCTCAACTCCAGGGGCCCTGCTGTTCTGCAACCTCTCCCTCTCCCCTCCTGGTCAGATGTGATTGATGAGTGGCCATTTCCTCTCCTGTCCATCCCCGTTGCAGACCTGGCAATGGCAAACGCTGAATCATGTAACGCTCCATCTCCCTCATCTTTGTTTGGTCTTTCTTTGCGTTTTTTTTCCTCCTCTGCACTCTCACTTTCTTCATCTTTCTCCTGCTCCTCAGAGCCCTCTGGTCTCTCCAGTTTGAGATCCCGAATCCTGTGCTTGAAGTCCTGCCAGGAGGATACACAATATCTATTTAGGTTGTTCCTATTGTGACACAAGTATCCTAAATGCACAGTCAAATGACTTTTGTAGCAAAACAGACAACCTGTCAAAGTAGGTGTTTAGCTGTATCAAATGATATGATTTGTCGTAACTGCAACGACTTAAATTATTAACTCAAAACTGATTTGCTTAAATTAGAATTTGAGATCCTTTGCTTTCCCAAAAAAGCTTAATAAAAATTCATGCAACATTCATGCTCACAGTGACTTTTATATTTCATAAACAGTGTGATAATGCAGCAAAACAGGCATTACTGTAGCATTACACCAATGTAGTTCAGTAGTGATTTTTTAAAGTATATTTTTTTGGCTTTTTTATGCCTTTATTCGATAGTACAGTAGAGAGACAGGAAATGGGGAGGCAGAGAGAGGGGGAATGACATGCAGCAAAGGCCGTCCGATGCGGGACTGGAAGCGGGGCCAACTGCAGCAAGGACTGTAGCCTCTACACATGGGGTGCCTGCTTAGACCACTACGCCACACGACGCCCCACAATTTGAAATTTAGTAATTACATTTACATTACAGTTAGTAATCACAGTTAGGCTCCATTACTTTAACAATTTAAGGGTTTGCTTGTTGGCTGTCCTACCAGGAGTTTGATGGAAGCCTGATATCACTTTCCTCTCATTGCATTCAGTGGAGATACCGGTGCAGGATGTGATAGCTTGATGCAGAGACGGGAGGTGAGAAATGAGCCTCCCAGTAGCAAAAAAAATGACTTTCCATAACTTGAAATGCGCATCCTGGTAACTCCCAAAATTTTTATTTATGTTGTACATTCTTAGTTGCCTTGCCAATGTTTACCACTGGCAAGCCCAAATGCAGCTAATTAACTTGGTTTTGTGAGTTAGAGACTTGGTTGAGAGGTTGGAGATGTTGTTAAACCACGTTGTCTCATTTTCTACTTCCACATACAAATACAGACAATACAATGTACAGTATGAGTGTGGAGGCTTTGAGTGTTTTTAAAGGGATCATTGACAGAGCTGCGCTGAGGAACAAAAGTAATATAACAAGTAATGTAACTAGTTGCTTTTGCTGTTGAGTGATTAGTAACTAAAACTGGGCCAAGGTATTTCTGATTGAAGTGTATGTGCAGCAGTCAGACTTCGGTTACGTATGCATATACATGTGTGTGCTGCATATCTGCCTGTGTGTGCGTGGAGATGAGAGAATTTGGTAAAGTTGTCTTCACCATTGCACAGTATAATTCTAATTGGCTTTATTAGGGGGCTTAAATCTAATACCAGCTCTGTGCGCTGCCTTAGGCTCTATGTGTGTGTGTGTGTGTGTGTGTGTGTGTGTGTGTGTGTTGTGTGTGTGTGTGTGTGTACCTCTTTTTGATGTTTATGACTTACCATATCTCTCACAGAATGTTCTGTATGTAACAGACATGAGTAGATGGACAAACACAACTCTACCACAGCTATAAAACTAGAATACCTCCTCAGCCTCAGCCTGGTGCGGCACGTCTCTCGAGTCTGAGAGCAGAGCCCCAGTCAATAGGCAAATACAGAATTTAGAGGTTCAAGTTCAATGAAGCAGCAGCACTGTAGCACCAGATGTAATGATACAGACTTAAGGCAAAAGAAAAGCTGCATGAAACTGCACCGCAACATTTGACCCCATTTAAAAACTTGATACCAATTAGAGAGTTCTGAGTGTAAATTATTTAAGAGATCTCTCTCGCTGAACACACACAAATATTTTTTATGGGCATGCACGCATGCATGCATGAATGTGCATGTGCACTGACACAATCTCACACATTAACCTATGAACATATACACCCATTCCTGTGCACACACGCACGCACGCACACACAGACACGCACACACACACACACACACACACACACACACGCGCACACACACACACACACACACACGCGCACACACAGATTCCACCATGCTCTGGAAACAGACTTCTTAATGAAGCCTTCCCCAAGTGAAAGTAGAGCAGGAATACATACTGGCCCATTTCTGCCTTCAGTTCACCCTCCTCTCCTCGCGCTCTCTCTCCCCCTCACCTTCTCCACATCATTTGTTTTATTCATGTTTCGTTGTCTTTCTCTTTTGTCTCAATGAGTTAAATCACAACCCCTAATTTATGGCTACAGGCAAAGACACTTCCACAAACAAACTGGCTGATGAGAGTGGATGACTGAAAACATACGCGCAGAGTGGTGTGTGTAAATCTTAAAATGTCTGTTACTGTCTTTTTATCTGTGGTTATTTACATAAGAAATGACAACGTGTGTATAAGAATGGCTGTGATGCAAAATGAAAAAGGCTGTGCACTGGAGGAGAGGGGAAGTGTGTGTGTGTGTGTGTGTGTGTGAGAGAGAGAGAGAGAGAGGGGGAGAGAGAGAGTAAATCCAGTGACATTGAGTGGGGAGCACTCAGGTGTGGTGAGAGGATTATACAAAACCCTGAGTATGAATGACAGTAAACACCTGAATGACAG
Source organism: Seriola lalandi dorsalis (assembly GCF_002814215.2). NCBI lineage: Eukaryota > Metazoa > Chordata > Actinopteri > Carangiformes > Carangidae > Seriola > Seriola lalandi. The sequence continues at coordinate 67,641 of NW_019524243.1, forward strand.
AGAGATGGGGAGGGGCGGGAGCTTGAGAGTTTTTGTGTGTGTGTGTGTGTGTGTGTGTGTGTGTGTGTGTTTGTGTGGCTCTGGGTGACAATTTAGTGGTCCTCACTGATATTCTGAGAGGTGAGTGAATATATTTACTTCTTAATGTTTTGAGGGTTGTGCTGTTTACCCAAGTGCAACTTGTTATACTGTATCACTCGCTACTGATATGTTCATTTACAGCATGTAAAAAGAAACTGGAAAAAATGAATGAAAGAGGGTTTGAGAAGCAAACAATGGGTGCGTGGGAATGAGGATATCAACAAGGCAGGCAGGGAGTGTGGAAGAGGAAGATATCAATCAGGAGCAATCCACTGCAAGAGTTAGGGAGCTGTTGAGTTAGCAAATGGGTTACAGATTGAGCTATACAGTATGCAAGTAAGTCAATAAATGGGCTATAGAACAAGAAAGAGGAGGTGTGTTTATCTTACTTGCACTGTGTTTTCTTTCTCTGCATGCTCCGTCGGTAGGGGACTGCTGACATGGTCTCTGAGGAGAGCTTCACATTCTGGGTGAACATATTCTCTGTTCTCCTCTCTGCTTGCTGAAACACAAACACACCTCTCAGAATCTCCAATCATCACTTTAAAAGATTTTTTAAAAAAGAGCAATAAAAAAAAAAAAAAAGACATTAAAGTGCTGATTTTCTCCATTTCATAACGCTTCAGTTGCCATGTCACTATTGAAACACCATTTAAAGGAGAGAGTGTGTCAATTTCGGTTGCTGTGCAATTGAGCAAGCTGGAGGCAGGTCAAACTATCTTACGTTGCATTGTCAGTACAACCCTGTTGATTTTTGTTAACTTGCATGGTTAAGTAAAAACGTACATTTTTTTTTTTTTTGCAAGCTATTAGCAGGAATGCCAACACATTCGTCCCCCTACTCTTGTGGAATGCTCAAAAGTGTTTTTAACCTTTGGCTTAAGGTTAAATTCAGAAGAGAGCAATACATGTCAATTCCTAGATCTGCTCTTAGTGAAATCCCTCACCTCTAGAGCTATATCGCTGTACAGTGCTGACTCTACATGAAGCGTGACCCCGTTTCCCCCACGGCGACCCCCTCCTTCCCCTCAGCCTTGGAAGATAGAGGAGCACAGGGGAGAGGCATGCCAAGGCAGTAGACACTTTTAAGCAAAGATTAAAGGTTTTTCTTTTTAATCAGTCATTTGGCAGCGATGTTAGCATTTCACCCTGGTGCGGCTAAGGATCAATTTTTAATGCTGCTGTGCAGAGAGCAGACAGGGTGATTGGCAAGAGAGAAGCTATTTACAAAGGATCTATTTACAAATTTTCCATAGAAATATGCAGAGGGCACAATTGACATCTCTTACAGAATTTTAAATAAGCTTTCTCCCTCTTTTCACTTTGTCACGAGGCACGACCTCTGTGAGCCCCCGATGATCACTGCTCTGCGAGTATGTGTCAATGCATGTGTGCGCGTTCGCTCGCATGAAACTCACATGTAAGAATAATAAAGGATTCTACACCTCTCCCTTGTGTTGCACTGTGTTATATTTCTCCGTGTTGCGCTGCCAGGGGCTGGGTAACTAGGTCAATCAACCCTGGTGTAAACACATCACAAGAATCCACCAAGAACATGCTAATGACAATGACTCTTTTTTAATTTATACCTCTACTTTTCCTACTCTTCTATGCCACAGTAAAGCTTTACATAAACACAGTATAACTCCTTGAGGGATGTCAACCTAAGCTTGTGTACATCTAAGGAACAATACTAGCAGGTAGTGGATGTTCTTAAGGTGCGTGCCCTCCTTAGCAACAACTACAATAAAAGTCTAAGTTATGACCATGTTTGTGGTTGTTGACTTAAACTGACTTAGTACAAAGACATGTTTCTTTGAGTGGGACAAGCATCACAATAATGTGAACCTACAGTAAATTTGAGTGTAGGTGGTGATCTTTGAGAGGTGTACCAGTCTGAAAGGACACAGTCCAGCACAAAAAAGGGACAGAGAACTGAAATCTTCAGACCCTCACAAGTTCATGTCTGTGCTGGCATGACAATACTGCAACCCCCATATATCAGTCTTCAAATCCATCCGTGAATCAATCCATATATCCATCCATCCATTATCCAACCGTCCATTCATCCGTTATCCAGCCATCCATTCATTCATTCATTCATGCAGTCAACCAGCCTTCCAGCCGACCAACCCACACATCATTGATCCAATGATTGACCCTGCACTGGCTGGATCAATACTCTCTTAAATGGCATCATTGTAAGCGCTTAGGCACAATGGCCAGCCGTTGTTTGTGCAGTTCATTTCCAAGGTAGCAAAGCTGTGCAGGGCTCTAACCCGAGTCAACTCTCCTTTCCCCTCCGCTTACTTGATCACACCAAAGGGAAGAGAGGAGGGCACTGAAAAAGGCGTTGAGCAGCGAACATCCTGTATACATGCAACAAAAGGGGCAGTGGTCCGTGCACAACTACCTGTAATGACTCACGATGACTAGATACTTCAAATAGATGCCTGTAGATACAGCAGTTTTACCGACACATAACTGCGCTGGTACACAAGCAAGACAGACAGACAAGAGTAACAGCATACACTGAAACATTAATAGATAAAAGAAGTTGTGTGTGATGGTGCAGATCAATATAATGAGGTGCAAACTGAGGGTAAAGTTAAAGTGAACCATGAGACACACACCTAGCACAACTAAATAACTATAATGTTACACTATGTAACGCATTTTTTATCTTGTAGAAAGAATTACTGCAGGCCACTGTAGAAAAGGTATTATTTAACCAATATTAACCTGGAGGAGCAGTAGGATTCAGCAGACTCATGTTCAGTATATCACTGTGGAGCCTATTGTGGCTTGGTGTGCATACAGAAACCCTGTTGGGTTAGAGCTGGGGCTAGGTCTTGGCACTAAATGACTGGGACTCTGACAAGTCTCGGAGTTCTGTCACTGCGGTTCACAGGTCTTGTTAGCCAAGGTGTCGGCAGGGGTGGAAATGACTGTGTGTGAGTGTGTCTGTGTGTGTATGTGTGTGTGAGGTGAACATTAGACAGCACTCCTACCTCCACCTCCTCACCTGACACCAGCAATAAAACTAAACAGGCCAAGGTGCTATGCTATGTGTGTGTGTGTGTGTGTGTGTGTGTGTGTGGATGTGTGCACGGAAAAAAGGGGCATGTGTGCTGCAGGGTTGTTGCTGCTGTCACCAATTTGCCAGGGCCTCCAGATGGGAGTTGGAGCAAGGTGACGGAGCTGTGGCTTGATAAACACAGAAGCCCTGCTTCGATTTCCCATCCAGTCCACTTTGGAAACACATGGTTCTTCCTGGGCGCTCCTGGCCCCGGGACGAAGGAGGAGGAGGAGGGGGCAAGAGGGGAGGAGGGGAGGAAGAAGGAGAGCCACAAGGGAGATAAGGTGATGGGTGTGCGGTGAGGGAGAGGAGCAGTCAGGAGGAAGGTTGAGTGAGGGAGTAATGAAGGGGAGGTAGAGTATGTGGTAGAGATAGGAAGAAAGTAGAAAGAGGTGACAGGCCTTGTGGGATCAGGTGTATTGACTTCTAACCAGATGACAGAACTTCTATGCTTTCATGGGCTGAGAAATAAAGATAGAGGGATGTGAACTAAGAAAAATGGAAGTAAACTTCAAAACAACCACTTACACTGTCCAAAAAACATTCTTTAAAACAACAGAAACACACAGGCTCAACATCCTCTTCTGAGTCTTTCCCTCCATCTCTTTCACTTTTGCTTGGAAACAACTTGCAGTGTTCCGCCTTTCAACTGACATCTGAAGTTTAAAGACCAGCTCCAGTTGGAGGAGCAGAGGAGTGTCAGTGAGGGAGGTGGGGCACCGAACTCCCCTCTGCCCCCCTAGAGAGTTAAGGAGATCACATTTTAACCCCCCCCACCAAACCCCAACCTGCCGCTCCTCTCCTCCATGCCTCAACACCAACATAAGAGGACAAGTGTGGGCTTTAAGCACCAGTGATCAAACACGAGCGGCTGCTGGGTGTGCTAGGCTCAGGACGGTTGGCCTAATAGGATTGGAAGCCCCCAGGTGAGCCAAAGGACACCTCCAATCAGTGTGATTAGCCAAAGGCTGAGCAGCATTTCTAGCTATAGCACTGAGAGTGATGTACAGTGCTAAAAGGATCACATGGGTTGTGGAGAACGCAAGCAAGTCACGGAGCGCAGTGCCATGTTGTTTGATGGTGCGTGTCAAAGTTTTGTGTGGGATTGATGGAGTTTAAAGTTGCACGCAGTTTTAATGTGTCAGAATGATCTTGAGATTTTGAGTGTTTGCTAATCATTATTAAGTTCACAGAAGCGTGTGATGGGTGTAGCTGTGGAATAATCTTGTCTTTCTGGCTACTTATAGATACAGTGTATGTTGTATACATGTATGCGCACAGCCTTAATGCAAGACTACACATGCATAGGCACACACAAATGTGATGCAAGGGTAAACACGCACATCTGCAACATGCCCAGATACACACACACGCACGCGCACACACACACACACACACACACACAGGCTTTTATAAACTCATCATATCCAAAAAACAATTACGAGAGACTGAGCTCATCACTGACTAAGCAAAAGTCATCCAGCGTGTAAAACACACAATATAATTAGCACACATCAAGCTGCTGGGTCCTACTGTGCATTAATGATGCTTCCCTCTGAAGTGAATTATGGTGTGATGAGTGAAAAGTGAGTGAGGAGGGGCTTTGAGGAGGAGCAAGACATAATTTGGAGAAAGGGAAGAGAAGCCAGTGAAGAGGGGGAAAGGGGAGAAGAGGAGGAATTTGACTGGTTTACCTTCGGTGACCCACTCTCGCTGCTCCAGAAACAATTAAAGATTAAAGATTAAAGATATGAACAATAAGGGATGGACGATCGGGTACTCACTTGTGGTGAGGGCCATCATATGCCAGGTACCACAGGCAACATCACACACCTGCAATAAAATGAAAACAGTTTTTAGACTTTAAAACAAAAGTGTAACATTTCAAAGCAGCTGAGAACTTTTCCATGCATATGCACTTTTGTATTATGCTAAATCGAATGGAACTGTAATTAGAGAATAAATGACACATAATGTTGATGTGGTAAATATCACAGTGAGGAATCATTCTCAACTGTAAAGCATAGGCCAGTTAAGGACAAAAAGATTTTGATTCAGAAAGTTTATTGTTTGGAGTTTTTGCTTACACCTCTTTGTGCAAGATAAGATCTCCATTAAAGATTCACTTGTTTTCCAGGAAGGATATGTGCAAAATGTCTAAAGTTATGATATGTTACTTGTCTGGACTTATGCTATATATTTTTTGAGCCATGTACTTACAATATCGCAAATATGTCCACCAATTTTCAAACCCAGTGAAATCTGTGATTTTAATCATGGTAACACGTTTTATTTGGTTGCCTGTCAATAGCATCATATCCCCTGTGCGCATGCGGCGGCATTTTGTTTGTGTGCCAGATGCGGTCAAAATTTACTTTTTATACAGTTTTAAGGCATGTTCATAAGATACACTTTTTACACTTGGTCATTTTAAACTATGTATTTTGCACTTTAGCCTCCTCCCTAGATTTGTGGCACCTTCACCAGCTGTGAGAGGCTAAACACCTGCTTTGACGTCATTGATTGGGGTGTGGTCAGGAGTGCTATATTCTTTAAACTTTACACCCATTGAAAGCAGTGCAGAATCAGCTTTTTTAGCCGTATGTAATTCAGTGTGGACTTACCCTTTAAGAATTTATGCATATCCAGCTAAAACTCATATACTGAGAAAATCCTGCGGCTTTCATCTACTTGAGGAGCCTGAAAACATAATTTGTCTTTCACTCACTCACTCACTCACTCACTCACTCACTCACTCACTCACTCACACACACACACGCACACACGCACACACGCTCACACGCACACACGCTCACATCTACCTTTCTGCCTGCCAGTGGAACAGACTGGGGGGTCCGGAGCCTTTTGAGGCCTGGATGGCCACTGACCCGGGACACACAAGGGATCTGACCCCAGAGAAACAGCTCTCCACCTGCTGCAGATATGAACAACAGGGGTAAATGTTAAGAAATACATGCCAGTGCTACGATGACAAATATTATCTTAACTATGAAAAGTAAAATGACCCATATGAGAAGGACGTGTTGATATGATCCTCTCATGTTTCCCATCCCCACCAATGTATTACCAGCACCATGGATCATGGGTCCTTGATCATATTTACAAGGGACTTTTGAATCGTAACACGCATATTTTGTGGTCAAGGCAGAATAACAGAGCTAAGTGCCAGAAGTGGTTCTCTCCATCAGTCCACCGCATATTAGCTTGTTCCTGAACCTTACAGCTCAGATTTCCTCCAAATTCAAAAAAGAAACACTGACCCCAATTAAGAACCGTTAAATGGAATAGAGAATTAAATCCTGTCAGTTTGGTTTGGTTTAGGAGAAGCAGTTGATGTACTGCACTGTATTGAGACGGTAACCCCACCCACACCACGCGCACACACTCACCTTTCTTCATGGCGTGCTGAGCAGAGGGAGCACAGTCTCAGCTGGCACTTATCAAAGACACACACACACACAGTGTATGTACTCACATACAGCAAACACTCAAGCATCCACTCACTCATACTACCTCAGTCTGCCTATTTAAACCTGCCACTAATAAATTTATATTTACTGCCTGCATTGAGGACTTTTAAATTATGGCGTACAATAAACCTGGCACACACATCTCAAAAGCTCTTTCAGGGGATGTTAAAGCAATATAGTAAGCAATTTTCCAAAGTGGATTACAAATTTCACATCCAGGTTTTATTGCACATTACGATAACTTAACCACATCTAAATGTTCCGCATAAATGGGAAATATGTGCTGCTTAATATGCTATTTTTCATTTTTTAAGAAGCGCTTTGCAAACCCTGCCAAGCAAGGGAGCATGCTGGTTTGTGTGGTGGGGGAGTCAATAATCTTTATGAGGTGGATTTTAATTACAAGGAGATAACTGAGTATCCTCCTCACGGCAGGCCTCCATCAATCTCTATTCTGCATCAAGCTGTACATAGACTTGGCGCGCACACACAAAAACGCAGGCACGCACAAACACAGACGCGCGCGCACGCACACAGACGCAGATACCCTTTCAGACATGATTGATCAATCAATCAGTAATGTATTATTTTCATCTCAGTGAAGCAAACCTTCTAAAAGCTTCTGAGGCAGGCGTTTCTCGATGGCGTTTTACCACACACACAGACACGTGCTTACACTACTAACATACACGCACAAACACATACCGACTGACAGACACAGAAACAGACACAGACAAACACACACACGTACAGAGACGCTGGCAGGGTAATCCAGCTAAAAAAGGTTAAGGCTGATGTTTTCCCAAAGAACGACCGTCTGTGAAAGGTCAGATCAATCATGTGCTAAGCATGCCTCGTAAGCAATCCATAAAGAGCTTGTTTTAAATAATAACATTTTATAGATCACCTAAAGACATAACTGTACCAGAGGCAAGCAGGGCTCTACTCTCCAAATAGTGTTCACCACGCCAAGAATTCAAATGGGACCAAACTTAATATGTTCACTGCAGTTCATTTAATGAACCAGTGGCATTTCCAGCGAAACTGCGCACACAGTGCCAGCAGACGTCTCTGTTCAACAATAGGCAATTCTTTTAACAGAATATTGCAGCACAGCAGTATACTGTAAATGTGCCCTGGTCTTGAAACAAGTACAATGCCTTTTCTCTTTAAGTGGCTGATGTTACATTTGTAGTGTAACCACTTTAATTCCATCTGTCTGGCAGAAGGCAAGTGGCAATTGAAGGAGAAGTAGTTGCCTGACACTTTGTAATGGTGTAAATGTATTAGAACTAGTTTCGTGGCAGTTCAGTCGCTCCCTATGAAGCAGAGGGGAGATGAATCAGATCGCTGAAGATCATACAAGTTAGAGACTGAAGACAGAGAAAGGTAAAACTGGACCATCTGCAACTAGCTGTTTTTGAATTCAGTTAGCAAAGAGGGCTCTGAGTTTGGCTTTTTAGGAATTGCAGGAGAGACAGTGCTTCCTTATCTCCCAGACTTATTAATAACAAAGTAGCTACAGGGATCGACATATCTTAGTAGTTTAGGGGATATCTGGTTGAACAACAAATCAATTCATTATGTACTTCATCTACCACATAACATTGAAACGGGGTGCCGTATTGCACAATTTTGCTTGGTTTAAGAGATATTGAGAGCTAATGAGGTTGAATTTGTGCTCCGAGTGGTGTCATTTGAGGACACTGAATCCTTGTTGTGTTAATTAAAACTCAATGAAATGATGTAGATGAAAAATTAGCATGGCTCAAAGCCACAGTGAGGGATACTGTTGGGAAAATAAGGTTTTCAAGTTAATAAGTTGTTTTATATATTATGTCGAGTGAATACAACTTTTAAGGATTTTGGAGATTTGAGTTAAGCTGTGTTATTTTATTGTACTTAACACTTTAGGCCAAACTAATTATGTTGAGAGAAAGACGAAACCTCTCTACGGGCTGCCAAAGCAGGTCGGATACGAGGCTCACCTGTGACAGCGGCACTGTAGCTGTCCCCTGCCTGTATCTGCGTGACTTCTGCTAGCTGGGAGTAGTCGAGAAGAAAAGGAGTAGCGATGTGAATCCTGTCCTCTCCAAGTCCAAGCTGTCCCTGCAAGCAAAATAATGATACAGTGTCAGTCACAGGATTAAATAAAAGTTTAATCCCAATGATTTCATTGCTCGTAGACAGAATAGTTAAATAAAGACACATGCCAAAGTGGCATTTCAATTTTGGGGAAAGAACAATTTTCCAGTTTCGTGCGGCACCAGTAAGTGACTCCGATCTGTCTTTCATCTCAGCCTAATTCATTCTGCCCTGACATTCCTGAATGTAAGCATGGTTGTTAGATTTGTCAAAGAGGGCTTGTATACCATATCCGAAGCATCATAATCTAAGTGCATCTCTGTAAAGCCCTGTTATAATATCTGCTTCGTGTGGTTATATATGACGCAGGGAACTGGCAATTCATCTGACTCAAACCGCTGTCACTGAGGATATACTGTTAAAAAAGGCACATTGCATATTTCTTTCAGACTAAAAGTCTACTGTGTTTCATGTTTCATTTACCATCATGTACAACTGCCTGGCAATGCAATCCCTCATCGGTGAGTGTGTCTGTGTAAAAACTCTATTCAAACACAAAAGCTTAATAACCTTAGCATCTCGTGCAGCACAATAGAATGCATTGTCCTCAATTTACATCTCTTTCTCTGCGTTATAAATGGTGAGGGTGTTCAATTTGACTTCTCTCAGCTGTCCTGCTCCTGCTCGCTCCTGCAGAGACAAAGGGATTTCTGCGCTGTGCTCATGTGCACGTCAGCATGCCCTGGCATATGTTTGAAAGTGAGCACAATATGTGTGGGTTTACATTTCAACTGTGTGTGTGCGTGCCACGCAGTAATCTGGGTCTTTAATTGCTTATTCGAATGTGCGCTACTGTGAGGATTTGTAGATGCGCCGCAGCATATGTTCCCGCTGTGAGTGTGTGTGTCTATGTATTTATAGGTGTGAGTGCATGTGCTTCCATCAGAGTGTGTGAGTGTAGGTTTGCTTGCATTTTAGGTACAGTAAGTGAGCAGATGTGTCCATACCTGAGTTTTTGCGCGCCTGCATGTGTTTATACTTGTATATGTGTATTTTTGTGTGTGTCTGAGTGAATGAGCACTGTCAGGTGCTGCTCCATGCTGTGCCAGCTGCATCTGGAGCCATCTGTGTTGGGGGCTCAGTGGGAGGGGAGCGGATGACTTTAATGTACTTGAACCCCAGACAGACCTTTCCCAGACAGTTGTCAGTATGAAACCAAGACAACTGGGCCCAGTCAAGCTGAACCGGCTGATCTGGGAGGTGAGCAGGAGACAGACGCTTTGGTTACACTGTAACCCCGGTCAGACTCACTAGGGAACTGCTGGCAGTCAGATACACACAAACACTGGAATCTGTTTGTTCCAATGATAGAATAGCAGTGTTTTATATCAGAGGCCACTCTTTCTTAGCTGTCAGGGTTCTGCTGCCTACTTTCTACAGTGGAATTCAGGTTAACTTTTTTCCACCTGCCTCTGCGCCTACAATTTTGTATGTGTCTGTATCAGGAGATTTGCAACACATACAAAATATATTGCAAAATTATTTTAGATGTCTAAGATACATACAATGTATCAGAGAGAACGGGGTGGAGAAAAAGAGAAATGGGTTGATGAGGGAAAATAGCTTTTTGGTATTTTTGGTATAAAAATATGTTTTATTTCTTTTCAAATTCCAGCTAATGTTTGCACTCAAACTTCTAACATCAATGGCACTTGGTTGATTTTGAAAACCATTAAAAATACATACTACTAAGTGTTCTGCTTGTGTTAACATGTATAAATATTATTAATATCTAGTAAAGAATACAACATGTGAAACTTAAAGTTTAGACATGTCCTTGATTGTCAGGATTTACTTGTCATCACCCTCTTATTCTCAACAAAGCATCACATAATAAACGGATATCTTTCAAAATGACAACTGCATTCAACACTTCACCCACAAAACTACGAACAGCACATTGCATCAACACACAGTCCTCCAACACAAAGACAAGACAGAGGCCTAGTAATGATCTTGCAGCAACAATATGATTAGTGAAGCACAAAATCAATTAATGCAGCAGTAGAATCAATAGGTGTCTCTCAGCATATATGTCCTGCAGTTAATTAATAAACAAAAAGGACATTAAGCAGCAGAGCATCAGACTGTGGCAACGACTGTCATCAGTCATGACGTGTGTACTGATGGCATCAGCAGGAAGGAAAAGGGAAAACATAGACAGATATAAATGTGAGCATGGCGAAATACCAAACACACCCACAGGCAAAGACGCTTACACTATGTACACATACATTTGAGAGCACGAGCATGCACGGACACAAACTAATATACAAACACACTCATGCATGTGCCATCACACACACACACATGAACATGTTTCCATATTTCCTTTTTTTTTTTTCTCATGTTCTCTTCTCTCACACAGAGGCGGGCCTGTAGATACATGGTATCAATAATGCTCATTTTACTGTACTGCTGCAGCCCAGACCATATTAACACCAATTTGGAACAGGCCCAGGGTTCGATGAGGCCTGAACTGTGTTGGAACCAGGCCCGGGGTTTCCACCACCATCAGGGCGACTCCTTTATTATTTACCATGCCTGATGAGTCACCCTCATCATTACATTACAGACAGGATTGCAATTGACAGGCCGGATAGCCACACTGAGCCGAAGCCACACCTCAGACATATATAAACACATGGTACAAGCTATTGCTTCTCAACTACATTTCTCCAGCCTGAAAAACAACAGCACTGTTTGTGCTTTAGCTTCATGTAATCTGTTGCTAGTAGTAATACTGATAACTATTTAGATGAGAATGTTTTACATTTAAAAAGAGTGAATCTGAAAGCGATTGTTTACTCCACAAAACATCTGATATACCACTTTTCGTTCTCCTGCTTGCTTTAACACTTACTTGCTACCCCTGTTATGCTGTTACCATATTGATTCTGGCTGTGGCATGCGCTCTCTGACATCATTCAAATTCCTTCTCACCTCAATCATGTGATACAGCGCAGGCCGTCCGTCTTTTAGTCTCAATAGGAGGAAAACAATGAGATTTCTATCGGTAATACTATTACCAGCAGTAATAGGGTTAGAGCTGCCTGGGTTTACCTTGGTAAGGCAGCGGAGAACTTTATTAGGTTTAAGACCTTTTGCTTTTCTACTGCTACTGATACATAAGAGCCTTTAAGCCCCAGAGAGAAGAAGGTATGAGCTTAGTAAAAAAAAAAAAGTTCAAGATGACCCATCATCCCACGTCTCATCCAGAAAAAAACAAAGTGTTATCTTTCAGGAGGTGGAACCTTTCTTATTTTTTTACGTGTTGACGGGAGTAGTTTCGGTGTGGCACTTTGCGGCTGATTACAGGAGGAGTCTTAATCAGGTGGTGCAGTCTGCTCGGGGCCCCTGGGGCCAAGAGTGTGCTACATCCTGTCAGACTGCACAGAGAAACAATCAATCATCAGAACGGCTCCAAGACGGAGGAGAGAGAGAGAGAGTGCAGGAAGATAGGATAGATGGAGGAAGAGTAAGAAAAAAATGTAAAAAGAAGTGTAGAGTGGAAAGGAATAAGGATAGAAGAAGAGTGAGGGAGGAGAAAAGATAGGAGAAAGAGGAGAAAGAAAGAACGTGATGTGGGGAGAGGGAAAATAGACAGTGCCCTTGCAGAGACTAACTTAGAGTTATATAGACGTGAGGACGCTTATGAAAATCCAATGAGTCTAGTTAGACTAGAAGCCACCCTGCAAAATAAAAGTGCAGTGTGGAAGCCAAGGCCACGTCAAAGCTCATAACAGCTGATGTCTAACATTTTCATTGCTCCCCCCGTCTCTCTAACCTTCACCTCCATGTTTGTTTCACTGTCTTGGCAAAGCGTCATCCTTGCTGTCACGTCGTAAAAGTGATCACATTTTGGCTGTGGTTTCAAACGACCTCACAGATAAACACCAAAGCTGGGAGGAAAAAGAATCAGAGAGAGAGGGGAACAGAGGGATTGAGGTGGGCCTAGGTTTTACACTCTCTGGGCTCTGTCTGAGGGCTGTGTAATGATGCGGCACTTTAAAGAACGTCTTAAATGAAAGGCCAGAACAATCCTCAGTGACAGGTGGGATTCTTTATCTAACAGAAGAGGAGAAACAGGGCAGGGCCAACAAACACACACACACTGCCTCACATGCACATACTTTTGGCTCTGCACATTCAAAGGGGCATGCACATGCATAAACTACAGTAGATTCCACAAAGAGGATTTCCTGCTCTGTCCATGTGAGGCAGAGGAGTTGAAATGGACAAACAGCAGATCCCATAAAGGTGATTTATAGAATTTAAAAAGATGTACGTTCTTGGCACACCATGAAGGATATTAAGTGCATGAAGGGAGGGCTCGGACACAGAGTACCCCAAAACCTTTTAATCTCTACTCTGGCAAAAAAAAAAAAAAAAAAGATCTTCTCAAAATGTTTGAAAAAATGGAAGACGTTTGTGTGTGTGAGGGGGATGGTGTGTTTGTGCAATATGAAAAAAGCCTGAAGTTCATGGTTGTGCTTATTCTGCCTCTCCTGGCAGGGCCAAAAGTGGAAAAATGTTTGGCTCACCTCTTGCCCCATCCCCCAGGAGAAGACATTCCCACCATCTGAAAAAAGAAAGAAAGAAAGAAAGAGAGAGGAAGAGAGAGAGAGAGAGTGAGGAAGAGAGACAGAGAGAGAGAGTACAATAATCCAACAGTCCGCAACAAATTTAAGTGAGGCAACATATAGAATCCTGGGGTTAAAATAGAAAAGAGAAAGAAAAAAACAAAAGCGGAAGGAGAGAAGGGAAATGCGCAGCTGACAAAAGTGGCTCAAGCATCATACATCAAGCACTTGTTACCTCTCCCGGTGCTTGTGATTGCACATGACTGCAAACAAGTCAGTGATAAAAATCTGAAGAAAGATGAGACCGATCGGGCTGGCTTTAAAGATCATCAATCACGGCCATGTAAGCTCAGATATTATTAGTTCAAGTAAAGCTGCACTCTTCCATTTTATGGACATCATAAAAGACTTTGGGGGGGGAGGGGGG
>NW_019524243.1:81466-101676 GCF_002814215.2 Seriola lalandi dorsalis
GGGGGGGGGTGGAGTGGAGGAGATCCCCCAGTGTTTTAACTAGGACTGGGATGGATGTGTTTGGAAAAGCAGACCGGATGGATGGACAGCTCTAATGTAGTAACGCTAACTGAATCACTCACACTGCACCAGGCTCCCCAGGGGAAGGAATGTGGGATGGGAGTATAAGGCCCCACTTACAATATGTGTAAGTAAAAGTGTATGGTGAAAAGGGCTGTGGATGTTTGCGCGGTGTGATATATGTGTGTAACTTTGTGCGTGTATGACCTCTTGGAAGTTTGGTGGCAGCACATATGGACCCTGGGGCTCATTAAATGCAACACAATAATAGTAACATTGTGTGTGTATTTGTGTTTACAGTGCACGGTGTAGCTGGAAAATGAAGTGATTATGTGTACATGCGCATTTTCGGTGCAGCCAGTTGGACAAGCAGGCAGGGCACATCCCTTGGTGCAGTAGGTGTTGATTTTAGAGATCACCACCGATCACAAATGAGACCCGAGTTAAAATAAAACAGATTCAAGATGGCAATAACAGGTGCACACACTGTGCTCAGTTTTACTGTCAAAATGTGACACTTTTATTAATCTGCTGACGGGTACTTGTTTTACAATGAAGAGTCATAACTTATGTGATGACTAATGATAGTTTGTAAAAAAAATATCCATGTGGCTCTGGTTAAGTTGGTAAAAATATTCACACCTTAAAAATACATTAAAGAAATCATACTTTAAAAATATATATCAATCTAAAGTAGATTTAATTTTATTTTGCTATTGTACAATTTATATATCTTGGTCATATTCTTGTTATTGATCAGAGATTATATCTCTAAATGTATCTTGTCTAGACATTTATTCATATGTAGTTTCTGGGGTAATTGATGTTAACAGTCCTATAGGGTAGGATCTTAATATAACTTGTTTGTATATTCTGTGCGTGCTCTAACACCTGTTCACATACTGACACCTGTTGTCCAGCAGTTTTTTCTAAATGATGTGCATTTTCTTGTCTGGTGAAGAGCTATTATTTGATTCTCAATGTTGCTTTTGTCTGTCAGCCGTTACATGCAATAATATAATGAGTTGAAAAAAAGAAAAAAACAGTCAGTGGAACGATCCAAACACGTGTAGGATTTCCAGAGACGATTTTTACTAATACTTTCTACTAAAATATTTGTCAGTCCTTACCTCTGCTCCCTGGGCAATGTCTCTGTTTTCTATTTCACTTATTCCTCACAACTTTTTTTCCCTTCTCTCTCTCTCTCTGCCTGCCAGTGAGGACATAAAGGCCAGTGTGAAGTCCATCACTGCCTGGTGAATAGCTGCCCTTTGTGCCTCAGAACTTAATTCACAGACTGAAAGGACCCCAGCCCTGCCATAGCACCTCTGTGTACTGCCTGATTTAAAAGCGCTTGCATGTCCACTGAGGTCTGCCTGAAAGCTTTCTGTTGTGTTAAACATACAAGGTTAAGTCAAGTTTTGAGGATACGAAAATCACAATGCTGACATGGAAACAGCAGTTTTTTTTTTTTTTTTTTTTAAATACCAAGTTGTGAATATAAGCAATTCCAGTGCCAACACTGCTCTCACAGTCACTAACGTCTGTATTGTTGTCAAGGAAACCTTGCTGTTTTTTATGGTTGCCTTGACCTTATTCAGTATATGGACCCTCTCACCCCTCCATGCATTACAATTTTAACATACCCAAAGTAACGTCATTACAGGCAGCTCATGGCAACAATGTCATTCGGAGGTTGTGCAGTAACTTATAATTTGTATTACCATTTCAAGCAACATGACTTTTCTGTTTTTCCTACTTTGGCATTTGTGAAAATGGATGGTTGCAGAGGGCATCAATAACACTCCAACCTCTCTACTCGTCTTTCTCTCTCCTTCCTCAGAGACTTTCGCCAGGCTTGTTAGGCCTGACACTGGCACCCTAGTGAACAAAAGGACTGCACGGCTTAGGGCTGCCCTGGAATGTCAGCGGGTTCACATTTCACATGCAGATGCGTGACCCCAGAGCCCTTTAGTGGGAAGGTGCGCTTTAACCTCACAGAGAGGCAGAAGGAGGGGGAAAAGGGGGGTAAGGGGCACCTTAAGGGGAATCTGGGATGGGGGAAGGGGTAAAAAATAAGAATGTCTGAGTTTGCGCTGCTTGCATCTGGTCTTACAATGCTATGTCTCTCATTGCCTATCTTCTCTCTTTCCCATAACACTGCTGCGCACTGTTAAACTCAGCTGATATACCTTATAGAATATTATAATTGTCGATATTCTGAAAACTTGTCAGAGCCATCTCCTTTATGTGTGATCTGTGATGCGCCCCCTCTCTTCCCCCTACTCCGGAACACATGAAAGCATTAACTTTTAAAGTGCATACTTAAGATTTCTCCCCAAATAATTGAAAAAGCACAATGGGAGGGGTTATGTAAGGCAAAAGTACTGTGAGCTCCGCAAAAGAAACCAAAGCTACTGTCATCTGCTCTCTGTAGGCCCAGCCAGGCACAGTTTCAACTCAAGGGCTTCACACTTCTATAACTTGTTCTCCTTCCCTTGCTGCTCTCCCTATCCTAACTCTCTATACCCGTTTGCCTTTCCCTCTCTCCTTTGCTCTCGATAGTGGAAACTTCAAAGACAACATGATCTTCCGCAAAAGCACGAAAACTTCAAGCTCATTTGTTTGTTTTGACCCCGAAGCCCCTTGCTGCAACCCTCTACCTCCAACGTGCAAGTCATGCAAAATACATGAGGAAGAGAGACCAAATCCAGAGCTGCCCCACCACCCCCCCCCCCCACCCGCCTGCAACCCTCATCCTTCCATGTGTTACTATTGTGTAACTTTTGTAGAAAGCAGCTCTGGCATATGGCACTGCATCTACTACAATGACCTCATAAAACTGATGACAAAGAACAAAGTACTAAAGTTTCTTGAGAGGCAGAGGAGTGTGAACTTTCCAAATACATTTTATATACAGTATTTCACTGAGAAAATGAAAATAAAAATCAATACCACACAAACCTGCGCGCACACACACACTCACACACACACACACACACACACACACACACTGAATACATGCACACATTTATGTTTCCACACTGACTCATCTAGCTTGGCCTCTGTAGGTGTCTGTGTTGAGGATTGGAGTTATGATTTCTGTTTGAGAAGTACAAAAGGGCCTCATCTATCAGCAGGTTTCTGCCTCCAGCCAGGCCCGGATCTGTCATAACAAGGAAATAGAGACGATAAAACCTTATAAAAAATACAACACAGTGCAAACTATGATGCTAAAAGTTACCTAAGATGACTATAAAGAAAAATCAAAAGAGACCAGTCAAGTTTATTGTACTCTGTCATCATCTTGCAGAACAATCATGCTTGGGTAAGTACAATGCAGCTGGCTTTGGATGATGTATCGAGGTGTAAAATATGACCTGCTATTCACACACATGATTTCTGCCACTGTGTTTGATTATTACATAAAGAATCAAATCACTTATTATACCCTGAGCTTTACCTGAGATGAGTTTCCTGGTTGGTTCAGTGGAATGATGATGTTATGACTAAATTATAAAACCGGTCTTTAAAATTGCCTTAATTATGTTGTTAACCTGTCGTCAAAACATCATTGCTCTCACCTTAACGATAACTGTCATTTTCAGTGCGTATCTGAGTCACAGATTATATTCCGCAAAGAGATTAATCTATATTCTTGTCAGAGTACTTGATTGTTCATTTGTGCAGTCTAAGCTGTGTTTCTGTGTGTGTGCTCTCTGAGTTTTGCAGCTCTGCCCTCTAATAGCTGAGACATCTATAGCATCCACAGCAAGGCCAGGGGAGCAAGGGAGCAATCCATAGGCCTGCGTAGCCATGGCAACTAAACAAGGAATAGGCTAGATGTCAGGCGAGCATGGCTAAATTACCCATTAGAGAAAGCAGGAAGGGGAGAGAGGGAATGCTGGTCAGGGCACAAGAGGCTAATGGGGAGATAAGATGGCCAACATATAGACTACACAGACACACACACACGGACGCACACACATATACATACACAAACACAAACACACACAAACACACACACACACACACACACACACACACACACACACACACACACACACACACAAAACAATGGGAAAACATGGGTGTCACATATAGACACATAATGAAATAGTTCAATACAATTAAATGTGTACTAACTCTCACAAATAAACATACAAACACAATGTGCACATGAATTAACACACTTATTAACATTATAAACATATGCTGATATACACATGTGTACGCACGCACACGCACGCACGCACACACACACACATACACACGAGTATACAAAGGGAAGACAAAATGGTTTTAATAAAGACGCCCTCTTGGAGAGGTTGCTTGTGAATGTGAGCGAGATGTATTTATAGGAATCCTCCTGTGAGATCCTCTCTGCTCAGCCTCACATTTGTTCATGAGAGAGAGGAGGAGGGGGGGAGGAAGAGAAAGAAAGAGAGAGAGAGAGAGAGAGAGAGAGAGAGAGAGAGAGAGAGAGAGAGAGAGAGAGAGATTTCTTCATCCTAATCCTTGATGCATGGCCCACTCCTTGAGTCTATACTAATGAATAAAAGAATAAAGAATGAATCGCTGTAAGTACCTAAACCAATGCAGGTGTGAAAAGGTAAAATGGGTGTTGGCCTGATGGTTTATTCCTGCTGTGCACAGACATGCATGCACTCACACACAATTATAAGTATCCAAACAAGCTCATATACTAACAGTGGGAACAACCTAGTCTGTACACTGTACACGCG
Organism: Seriola lalandi dorsalis; assembly: GCF_002814215.2. NCBI lineage: Eukaryota > Metazoa > Chordata > Actinopteri > Carangiformes > Carangidae > Seriola > Seriola lalandi. Next base: position 86,272 of record NW_019524243.1, read on the forward strand.
CACACACACACTACACAAAACGCACACACACCACCCCTCCACACAGAGTCAGGCAGGCTCCTCCTGACTTTAATGCTGCACATTCATTTGCATGCGCCATAATTAGCGTCAGGCACACAGAGGCTGGTCCTGGGGGAGCTCTGTGATAACCGCTTCCCCTTCTATTAGGGCTCTCATTCCAAGAGTGTCAGACATTGCACATCTTCATTGTGGGGCCTGCAGCACATTGGCTCAGTGGAACCTCTGCTACTGTAGCTACTGCTGAAGTATGCAGGAGGCAAGGCAAGACGGCGGGGATAAGGGGCTGGAGGACAGGTGGAGGATGCTAGATTTGGTGGAGGGTGGGTAGAGGAAGGAGAACAGAGAAAACGAGGACTGAGAGGCGTAAAGAAAGAAAAGGAGTGAGGTGATAAGTTCGGAAGACAAAGAGAAAGAGGGAAAGAGAGACAAAGAGAGGTAGTGCATGGCAAAGACGGTTGCACATTGTGCAGCAGACAGACAGAAAGACAGGCTGGACAGAGGTAATGAATGCAGTTATTAAATTGTTTCAGCTGCAGAGAGGTCTATTCTTATGCCATTATAAAGGGAACAATTTATCCCCACTGATCGGCCCTGTCTCCTTTCTCCTCGCTCACTTTGATCTGCCAGCATATTGCCTTGATGTGTCCTATTCAATAGCGAATCTGGGGCAATTTTAATGCTTTTGTACCTCGCCACCGCTCCACTTCTCCCTCCCTGTTTAAAAATAGCTGTTAATTATAAGTGCAGTTTAAATGTCTCTAGTGACCCAGAAATGCAGGTTGGAGTGAGAAGAAGGGATTGAGCATCTCCAAGTTTAAAAAGAGCGAGACACTATTTCTTTCCCTCTTTATCATGCTTTCTTCAATCTCTCCTTCCTCCTCACACCCCCCTCCACTTCTTTGTCTTCTCCAATCACCTCCCCTCCGATTCCACTTCTCCATTCCTTTAGTGTTCCCCAACATTTCTTTTACTCCATCTCTCGCTCTCTGTGGTGTTTTTTCGGCTCTGTGGGAGTGAGCAGGGCTAGAGGATAGGGGATTCAGTTCCTTCTCTCAAACACACGAGAGAACTGCAGCGAGACATCGGAGACCATGGCTGTGAAACCGCTTCAGTCTGCAGATTGTATGTGCGTCACACCAAGTCTTTGTATCGCTCTCCTCAACTTCCTCCTCTTATGCAGCTGCAGGAGTGGGATGTTAAAAGGAAAGGCATGTGAAGGTGCGCTAGGTAGCGCGGTGCGAGGCAGAGGCGCAGAGTATACCTGTGGGGAAGAGAAAGGGCTGTGCAGGGACCTGAGGTGTGCACCTGGGGGGTGCAGTGTTATAAATAAAGCATTAGCCTCTTGAAGGGAACAGAGATGTGAGGGGCTGTCTCTGCAGCTCTTTTTCCCACTAACTCTAACTAACAGTTAACCCGCAGGCATGTACATGTACTCCTTTCATCGCTGAGGAGGTACATGTAACGGTACAAAATAATCACTAAGAGGCAAACTGTGAGACTGTCGTGTCAAAATCTGGACACCCCTTTTTACTTCAGAGAGGTCAGAGATAAACTTCTATCACATGAGAAGTGGCTTATGTGACATGGCGCATAGACTGATCCATCTGCTTGTGGTTGTAGAACTGTGTGAAATAAAGTTAATAAAGTTGAAAAAATGAATACCAAATTGGGGTGATTGTTTGGTATTCTCTACACAAACCATAATGTCATCTAACTAAATGTGGGCAACTCAAAGTATTTCCAAACCCTTTATACGTCACTTCTACACTGAGGCCTTGTGACCTCTCCACTGCACAGCTTTACTCTATGAATATGAATTATAATTAAGAATAAAATACAGACCACAAAACTTCCTCTCACAACTGCCTCTACACCGATCTTTCTAATAAAAATATGACACATCACAGTAAAAAAAAGTCTCAAAGCCATACATGATTATATTTTCAAAGCAGTTTCTGTTTTGTCATTTAGTGTGCAGTGCAAGGGAGATGACACTTATCATACAGTAGTTTCATATGCATGATGGTGCAAGGACATGGTTTATGTGTAGCATGCTGAACCCCTTTGACACAAGCATTGTGACACCGGTTTAAGTTTCAGGGTCTAACGCTATGTTCCACACTGTACTGACCTTACACGGTGTTCTGTTTGTTTGGGGTAGGACACCTCACAGCACTTCAAACATTGCAGGGTCAAGGGCAGGTTTGTGCTTATTGGATTGTTTAAAGTACATCAGGTTGTTAAGTGACTTGCAAAAAAAGTTAGCTTGACAACATATTGCTCTATTAGCAGACTGCATGGTTAGTGTCATCTCCTTTGCACTGCAAACTACACTACAAAACAGAAAGGGCTTATTCGTAGAGTGCTGCTATGCAGTAGAGAGGTCACGAGTCCTCAGTGTATTAGTGACATAAAAAGGGTTTGGAAATACTTTGAGTTGCCCACATTAAGTTTATGACATTATGGTTTGTGTCTTGATTTACCACCAAATACCAGACAATCACCCCAATTTGGTATTAACCTTTGCAAATACACTGCTGCAAATACAGAATAATGTGGCTCTAATAATCAGACAATGTACTGTATATCAATGTATATTGAATTCAGATCCTATTCCATCTTATGTTGAGATTTACTCTCACTTTAGTGTTCACACAAATCCTAGTGAAAACAATGACATGAAACTGATTAGCAACACATAGCGGAAGAATATGAGAAAAACTAAGGATATTGTAAAAATTGTTCTAAGCCAATTAACTGCTCTGCACCTCCACAAAAATATTCTTATCTCATGTTCTTTTCTTCCCATTCTCGAGGTGTACGTGCCTAAACCTAACCGTTTGAAATGGGACATAGCTGTATATTCTTTGACTGACGAAAGTGATAAAGTGATTTTTGCTGTTTTTTTGTTTCAGCTGCTAATACTAAGACCACTGGAAAAACAATATTCTCCCTCCAGTCATGACAGTTTTATTTTACTTTCAGACTTCTTGAGTATTGCCTTGTCTATGAACGCAGCTATACTAGAATCACTATAGTAGGACATATGCTAACCTCAGCACACTGTAACCTGCACTATTGGCTCTAACTAAAGATTAATATGACCTCTGTGTCTCTCCACTGGCCGCTCAGGCAATGATATACAGTATGTCTCCATCAGTATCCATGGTCGGGCCTGACAATGGAAATATGTACAAGAGATGATGTTGCTGAAACAAGCATTCAGTGCAAGTCCACTCACTCAAGGCGGGAAAGGACTTGATAGATAAATGAGAACAATGTATTGGTTTGTCCACAGGCGTGGCGGCACTGACAGACCTCATAAAACAAAGTGTTAATGCTGTCCTTGGTAGGGAAGGCATGATAGTAAATAGAATGTTATCTAGCAGCAGTGAAGCATCTTTTAACATCAGCACTGCCTAAGGAGGCCACACAAGTGTTAGCCAGGTAAAGTGGCTCTTCAAATGACTACTGTAAAAATGAGCTAAAAGATTATTTCCTGCTGAAATGCAAAACTATTAATATCACGAACAGTAGTTGCTGTGTTCCTCATGTTCATGTAGGAGGAAGACAAATTAAAGTTTTGCTTTATATTAAACAAACAGATGTGTCATTTTATTTGTCAATAAACTCGTCAAGTTAACAAGTACAGCACTAATAAATCAAGGGCCATCCTGATGCAAGAGTTTTTGATAGTCTAATGGTCAGTGTGTTAAATCGCCTATAAATGTCCATGGAGTTCAGTTGACAAGATTAACATGTCTTCTATGAAAGTAAATGATACAGTCACGATTTGTTCTTAAAAACTAGCTGCTGCACAAGAAGTTAATAGTGTGATGTCTAACTACAGGAAGTCAGTTATTATTTTATGTCCCTCATGAAAGCAATCATTACTTGGAATGATATGAATTAATTTTGATTGGATTCATTTTGCAATTTAATAATCCAATTAGAATATTCATTTGACGAACGTGAAGCATATTTTTATACATTTTTTTGCTATTTACTATGCACAACTCCTTTGTATTAAGCATCTCATCCTTGAAATGTACCAATAGTAGACAAACATAAATTGATGCCAATATAGTCCTCAGAAATTACATAACATCTTCAACGAACCAAACCTAAAATATGTCTCTACGATCACAGAGATACAGTGTTTTACCTTACAAATTAAAAAAACAGAATGAGAGATAAACAAGGGAAAAGGAGGAAAACAATGAGATGAGCAAGGGTGACAGTGTGGAGATGGGAGTAAGAGATGCGAGTTAATGACCTTGATAAGACCAGGGACATGGAGAGCCCGAGGAGAAGACGCGATGTGTTGCCGTGACAGCGGTGTAGTAGCGCTGGTGACAAGAGGCGATGAGGAGCCTGCACTTCTTGGCTGGTGTTACACATTAGTGTTGTTGTTAGCCAGGGGCATCAAGGGTGATTGTGTATGTGTGTATGCGTGTGTGTGTGTGCATGTGTGCTTACAGAGCGAGGTACGAAGACATCCCGGTCGAGCCCTTGCATGGTGACAGAGGCTGATACCAATCTAATGAGATAAGAAACGTATGCAAATGAACCTGGCCACAGTTCACACTAATCAGCTTAACGCCCCGATAGATATCAGCTATCTGTCGCACTGCACGCACACACACACGCATGCACGCAAGCTCTCAGAAGTTAAAACAATCAGTGAGAGGATTTGCCATGCCACGTATGGGTACACAGATACACACAAACAGGCCCACTCGCACAGCACTCAAGTCAAACTGTTCCTAACATATGTAAACTATTAGTAACTGCGTAAATGTTTGTGCAATCAACAGCTTGCACACAAGAATGATCACACTTACATGCAAAGTGCATAGGTATAAACCAAATAAGTGAGTGGATACCAGTGTGTGTGGGTCATTCAGTTCTTGAGGTCATGTCTTTCACAAGCAAAATGCTGAATAAGGATAAAGGTCCCTGGCAAAGGAATGCAAGCAAGGAACCCAAAATATAACAGGGGAATGTTTGATAAGAGCCTAATAGGCAGTCAGAAGTGACCTGTAAATGACACCTTTTTGAATTTCATGTCCTTGGAGAATTATCTTGCAGATAAAAAAAAAAAGTTTGCCGTGTGATGCCAATTGATATTACCATTTTTGTGTCATGCAGGAATTTGTTGTAAATACCATGCTGAATATTGTCAGTCTACTCAAAATGATGTCTCTTTGAAAGAGCAGCCTAATACAGAGTGTCAGGGTGTCATTTTAAATGGCGTGTGGTCACCAGACAGAGGGGAAAAGTCGTGCCCCAGCTGTACTCTTCAACACATCTCTCTTGTAGCTATTATTATCTGTGGGAATCCAGGGCATCCTACATGGTCTGGGGGCAAAATTGTGACCACCAGTAAAAGGCTGGCCCTGGAATAACACAGCTGCCCTTCATGCAGTCTGTCCACTGCCCTTTGCAGATGCCAATGCATGCACATCAGAAACTCTTGCAATACTGACTCTGTTGCATTAGGATATAAATATTTTAAATTTTTCATAAAAGTTATTTTACTCATTTGACAGATGTTTTTATCCAAAGCGACTTACAAGTGAGGGACAACAGTAAAGCTTCAGTGCAGGAGGAGACCTTGGTGTAGGTTCTAAGTACTACATCTATTCAATAAGTTCAAGGAGATCAGGTAAAGAAGTGCATCTGAAGTGCAAAGTAAGTGCTAGTTAGGCATGTTAGAGTGTTGGAGGTGTTAGGAGAGGCGGTGCTCTTGGAAGAGATGAGTCTTCAAGAGATTCTTGAAGATAGCGAGGGACGCCCTTGCTCTGATAGCATTAGGTAGCTTGCTCCACCACAGGTGAGAACAGTCTGGACTGCGATTGCCTTGTGTGCAGAGATGACAATGCCAGACAATATTCCTTGGAGGATTGCAGTGGCCGAGAAGGAGCAAAAGCCTGTATGATTGAGTTCAAGTAGATGGGTGCAGACCCAGAAGTCACTATGAAGGCAAGAATTAGTGAGTTGTGGGCGGTATAGGTAGTCAGTGTAGGTTAATGAGCAGCCGAGTGACATGTGCTCTTTTAGGCAGATTTAAGACCAGACAGGCTGCCGCATTCTGGACCAACTATCAGGCTTCCACTGTGAATGAGGGGAGGCTGGCCAGTGGTGAGATATAACCCTGTGGAAGAGTTGGGTGGTGTACTAAGTGAGGTAGGGCCTGTTTTTTCTTATGCTATATAATGCAAAGCAGCATGGCCGGGAGACATATGCAACATGGTCAGGGAAGGACAGTTGTACATCAAACATGTTTCTCACAACCTTGGTTAGAGTAAGAGATGAAGATTAATAAATATCAAAAAATATATAATTTTGATATTGATATCATGATGGAGACTGAGACTAAGAGTCCAGTCATAGAGAGGCACCCATGTTGGAGAGTACAGATGGCAGGATGCGTTCACTGTATCAGTTATCCCATGTAACAAGTACAGAAACATGTAATTCTGGTACACTGCATCTTGTAGTTTTTCTTAATGACACTTGATGAGGGAAGGACATTGGCTCTTAAGTAAATTGAATCTGTGACTGTCCAGCCAATTATTTAATATGGACTGTAGGAAGTATTGCAAGTAACTGTTGCAAATAGATGAAGAAAGGTTTAAATGTGTTTGAGAATAGCTGTTGACTGAAAGCGTGTATTACAAATCATATGGTTATGTCGATAGCTGCAATTTAGCTGTGAACCTTTGAATTTTTCATATTTCTGCATGCGATGTCTTCACACATTTTCTATTTTACTCTCCTCTCTCATTCTGTTTCTCTCCATGTCTCTCTGCCTTTTGGATCTCTCTCTGACATTTACCGCTAAGCTACCTATTTCAGTCGACCTATTCTTAAGCAAAGCTGGGCCAAGACATCTTTATGGAAATCACTGCTCTGGGTGTGTTGATTTGCAAAGGGCATGGAAGCTGTTCAGACTGGCCTTACCTTCTCTCAGGTTATACAGCGAGAGAAGGAGATAGAGAGACGGACACTGTCTTCCACAAAGACAGACAGTGACGTAGAGGAAGTGAAATAGAGAGCACCTTGCTATAACTATATTGGTTGGCTCCAGTATGTTGGCGCCCATCTTATCTGGCTGGAGTCCCACACAGCATTCATCTAATGAAAACCTGGCTGGCTGGCTGGCTGTCTCATCAAGGCCCATAGCCAAAGGTTTGTCTCCTCTGCATCAAAGTCACTCTGCTTTAATGTAGCTTTTATCAATGGCCAAGTAAAAGCAAATAACTTCACTGAAAATTTGAACGAAACCATAAAAAGAAATCTAAAAGCAGAGATGAAGGTAGAGGACTAATAATTCTTTAGGGGCACTCAGGGGGACTTATTGTTGTAACAATCAAATCAGAGAAAGGATGTTTATTATGCATCCACAACTGTGTGTGCACACATGCAGACACAAATGCAAGTGCTATCTCTCTCACACGCACACGCACGCACACACACACACACACACACACAGAAAAATGCAAACACACACAGATATGCAGACATACATATAAAAGCATTAACAACTACATATAATACACATGGTACAAGTACACTACATAGCTGTCACGCTTTGAAAAATCCCCAAGTGTCGCATTACAGTAGACTGCTAAAACTGTGTTGGCTGGTGATAGCTCAGAGACCACAGCCAGACTACAGTAGCAGCCAGTCCCCCAGTGGATGACTGGGCTCTGAATATGAGTTCAGTCACTGTAACAAGCCTCACTTAGTCACTGGCTCCATCATGGGCTCACTCTCCATAGACCCTCTATGCAAACAGGCCACTTAAAAACACCATTAACGGGAGATTGCTCAAGCCTTAGTGAGCAGTTCTGAAGTGGTGTGTGTGTGTGTGAGAGAGGATGAGAGGACAAACAGAGGTTTGACGAAATGAGTGAAGGATGAAAAAAATGGAGTAGGGTACAAAAGGAGTGGTTTGCCGAGGAAGGTTTTGGTAGCGCTATAGAGTATACTAGTAAATAGAGGCAAATACAAGTTACTGGCGTGGTACCTTGGTGACAGCTGACACAATGATTAATTACAAAGATTCTGCAGATGGACAAAGGTGAAAAGAGATACCCTGTAGCAACAATGGCCTCTGTGTTGAGTCACTCTCTGAAGTTAACTGCTCCGAAACAGCATATTTGGAAGGCAATGGAACGCATATAGTCTGGTCTGGTTGTTAAAGCATTCTCTACAACGTGTAGTAGAAACAAAATGTCCACTGACTCTGTATGCATTTTGCTTTGAGAACATCGTTTGTGGGTTCATGAGAGAAAACAGTGTTTACCCCACATGCTGACCTATAATGTCATATCTTAACCTCATTACTCCCTCCCTCACTGTCTCCGACTCAACTACTCCCTCCCCCACCCATCTGTCTCTCATCCCTCTCTCACCCTCTTCCCATTTCTCCCATTCCTCTCTCACCCCCAACCCATCTTTCTCTCATCACTTGTTCATAACTACACAGCAGTCGTTAGGCAGAGTCATAGTTTCCATCAAAGAGACCAAGAATGGATATTTTTAGGCAGGGGCTCACTTTGAGCAGCCTTTCCACTGAGAATAAACCATGTCCAAACATTAATGCCATGTTTCACAGAAGAGTGCATGAGGTAAGTCCCTCTCTCCCTCTCTCTCTCTCTCTGTCTCTCTCTTTTTTTCTCCTCCCTCTCATCTCTTTTTCTTTCCTGAGGGCTAGTTGCACCATGACTGCACGGTAACTATATGGGTGTACCCCCCGCCACCTTCACTGCCCCCTTGCTGTCGTCTGGATCAATGTCAAACAAGAGAGCAGATTGGGAGTGGGCATGGGTGCATGCCAAAGTATTCTGGGAAGGGCTCCAAAGAACATATTTGTTGAGTGGGGAAGAGAGCGGAAATGGCCTGGTGTCTGAAGGGAGGCACGGTTGAGAAAGTTGGGTGAAGCATGGGTGAGAGACACGGAGTGAGGTGGGAAGTTGAGTCACTGGGTGAAACTGAGCTGGATGGGGGAGTGGGAGGGTTGCTCTTATGTGAGGACTGACTCATCACTTACGAAAGGTGGATTCTGATTCCACTGATCTGTAAAACTTGCCACAATGTCCTTCGTTGAAATAAAATGCAATCTAAGGGTTTGGGACCCCATATAGGATGTTAGATGATGTGTTAGGTGTGCAGATAGGGTTCGGGAAGTTTTCTTAGACTGATATGTTGACGCTTTTAATATTACAGAAATGTACAATATTTCAGAGCCTCTGTAATATTAGTGTGTCTGTGAATGTGACCCTCACATAGCATGTGCACCATCCGCTGTAGCCACCTGTTGATATGCTCTGTGTGTATGTGTGTGTGTGTTTCATGTTATAGGGCTGGCCTGTGACATGCCATACTTCACTGCCAGGGGTTTGGTGGGGTCAGTGCTATTTCACACACCTCCTGGAAAATGAGTTGACCCAAGAACAAAACATACCGCCTTTGACAGTGTGGCCTTTAGACATACTTTTTGCTACCATGGATTTGGACTGTTCTTTTAAAAACAAATACTGTCAGTAAATGTGTGTTTGTTTTCAGCTATTAGCCTGAGATTCAGTTTCATAACTATGCTGCAATAACTGACTCTCTGCCAGCTGAATCAATTCCATGCCCTGGTGGATCATGGGATGCAGCGATTTAAGTCTTGAACTTACAAAGAAAAAATGTCGAAAGCAAATATGTAGAAACTTTTTCCCAGGTTTTCCTCTCATGTTCTCATTTTAAAATGGCGACTAGTAAGACACACTGTGGCCAGTATGTTACAAGGGGGAAGAAAAGCAGAGGATTAGGACTTGTCTTATACAGCACCACACAGTCACCTCTAAAGATGACAGTGAAATAGCTAGCCTACTTGACAAATGCCATCATGTGAAAAGTATGTTTTGGCTCCATATTTCCTCATGCCGCTGAAGTTAAACTCTGAACAGGATGCGCGTTCACACACCTTGCAAGGTCAGAGAAGCAACATCAAACAGATTGTTGAGTCCTTGTGGGATCAGGCTTTCTTTGGCTGTCTTTTGTCTTCCTTTAGTCACACACACACACCCATACACACACACACACACACACACACACACACACACACACACACACACACCCACACCCATGAAAAAGGCACTATGAAAGTGTTCAGATATGCGACAGATGCACAGATATAACACAGAGACATATACACACAAACATAGACAGAGACAGAACTCATAAACACCCTCATACACACTTTAGTGTGTGAAAAAGTGGGATATGTGCATATGTAACCCGCCCCAACACACACATACATAACCCCACATCACACACGTCCATACCATGTGCACTAGCTGGCATGTGGGGGTTATGCATAGCACATAAACTGGAAGCGGCACCTTCATGTGAATTCTTCCCTCTTGACAACTGAGCATTCTCATAAGCTCCAGTAGTCAGCTGTCTACTGCATTCTCCAAGGGGCAAGCATGACATTATGTTAATTTAGTGGGCCTCCTAGGTGTGTGCGAGTGACTTTGTGACTTTGTGTGTGCTGGTGCTTCGATGCATGTGTGTTTTAAAAGGTGATGATTTGGCCTAATATATGCGGAAAGAACAGCGTGGAAAATGTAAAATAAAATGCACACTACCTGTATTAATAATGTGGCAACTCAATAGTGAATCTATAATTTGATATCCATGCCTGTTGTTCTCCTTGAAAATGTCAGTGTACCTTTATCCATCTGCATCAATCTTGCCCCCACTGTGTGGCTACAAATAGACGTGCAAAGTGGCTCAATCCTTGTTGAATGTTTATCCAGGGAGGTGGATTATAGCAAAACGGACATCTCTGTGCCACAGTGCTGGGCCTGATACCCCCCATAAGCCTGGTATTTCCTGCCCTATGAGAGCCATAATTAAGAGGTTGCTGGACGGCATCAGAGCCTGAATCCCCCAGACCTTTATGTGGCTTTTGTTAAGCCAGGAGACAAGAGGCTATAGAAGGAGATAACGGTAACAACTCCCCGATTGAGAGAAAAGCTAACGGAGACATGCACATAGCTCATAAATGATGGGAATTCTTCAAATAGAAGGGCATTCTAGCACGAAACTGGCTCTGAGAATATGTCGATGGACACAGCTTAGAGCACACACCTGCTAGTACAAACCAACACACACACAAATGCTCAACAAGTCAACAAGAGGTTACTGACATGCCTCTGGCCCTCAAACTCCAACTCTTACCCTTTGCTTTGAACACAATGATTCATACAGAGAACCATACAGTGCCTTACAAGGCGCAGTGCAGGGGAGGGCAATAATTAGTCTGTTAGTAAACAAGTCCGTCAGTTACGACCCCGCGTCCCCGCCTCAGTGCTTAGATCGCCCCGCCCAACCCAGGAGGGGGTGCTTTGTAAGAGAAGGTGGAGATTGTCAGACCACTTGAGCTCCACTTCAGAGTGCAGAGAGAGAGAGAGAGAGGGAGAGTAGTGGGACTCCACTCCCTGAACTTGTAAGAGTTACCATAAGTACTTCGGATCACAATGCAGTACAAAGGAAATTTCAAAAATCATCTCAGATGTTTCAGATCAAAAAAGAATTAATGTAAAACATCTATGGCAGTAAAAGACCAGGAAGTTAATGTAAAATGGTCGAGACGTTAAAAAAAAAAAAAAAAAAAAAAAAAAAAAACGGAAAAAAAGAAAATCAACCTCTTGGTTAATTTAATAAGGAACTGAGCAGAGGGATGCGTGATTCATGACAGCTCTTTATTGCCCTGGTGAAAAGTCAGTGGCATGTAAGGAGAAGAGAAGATTACTGTAGAGCAGAGGCAATTTCCATCAGTGGACTACTATGTTTTTTCATCCCCGTCTTTGTGTGGCTGTCAGCCCAGCACTGGACATGTGTGTGTGGGAGTGTGTTCATTTATGCATCTGTGGATGTGGATATATGTGCAAGCCTGTTTGCATGTGTGTGTAGGTGTGTGTGCATGTATGTGGTGCTGAGTTGAGAGCATAGGGCAAGGAGGGCAGGGGGTTCAGGGAAGCGTAAGGTAATCCTTTAAGTGGAAGACTTTAACTCTTTCAGAAAGTAAACAGCCAAGCAGTTGAGGGAGTATTGTTGTTGGGTAGTGTTACAGAACTGCAAGACGGCCCCGGGGCTCCGTGTGTGAGTGACTTAGGGAAGCTATGTTTGCAGCGGGGAGGGGTAGAGCATGTGTGTATGAACCTCTCAAGCCATGTCTCACGCTGGCTGCAGCCTTGAACAGCTCTGTGGCAGGGAAAAAGAGAGCAGATGCCTCTTCACTGGGGTGCATCGGGCCACCAAATTGGAAATATCACTGATCATGTCCCAATTCAATTACAGGCCACCAACCGATGCATAACAGAACCTGTTTGTGTGTGCGTGATTGGGTGTGTCCTTGAGTCCGTATGTATGTGTCTGTCTGAAAAGTGTCTGTGTGTGTTATGTGTGTGCGGGCATGCGTAGCTTGGCGTGTTAGTGTTCCGGGGTTAAGGGGGAAGGAGGATGACCCCGCACAGCTGACGGTCAGTCATGCAGGACAGAACAACACAATAACACTCTTGTTAACCAGGACATGGCATAGCTCCCACCTGTTACCCCCAGAACCACACACAGGCAGACACATGCTTGCACATGAGCAGACATACTTAAAAACACACTCACACATGCGCGCGCGCACACACACACACACACACACAGTCTTTTTTTTTTTTGTACACACATACACCTTGGGAAAGTGTTTAAAACCCCATACCGGGTGCTTTCCTGCAATGGCTCATTTGAAGCCTCTCCTTCCTTCATTTAGCAGCGCATTCATTTATCTCTGGGGCTGTCGGGGAGGTTCTCATCGCTTAGCCCACTTCCTGTCTGTCTGTCTGTCTGCCTAAACACTGTAAACAGGCTTCTCAAACGAACATGTTTAGTCTGGACCTGGCCTGGCTGCAGAGGAGAGGAGAGGAGAGGAGAGGAGAGGAGAGGGGAGGGCTTGTAGAAACACTGGCATACTAACATCCTCATGTATCTTGAGGGGGAAACAGACACAAACAGCAATTTGTTGCTCTGCCTGGCTTACAGAATACTATCACACACATACTCGCACACACATGCACCAGTGTGCACAGTATTTTGTTAACATCTCAATCAAAGGTATCCAGAGAATATAAATTTGAGAGAATATAAATATTTATTTGGTTGTAGCTGAAGGCAGCAAATCCTGATTTTTCTATATTTCAGATGTGTAAGCATACAAATGTATTTTTAACAAGGAGCCCAACTGACATAGTTGTTGTGTTAGTCTTCACTGGCGTACTGTATATTAATGCAAGCTTAGTGAAATATACATTAATAATGCTGTGATATTAACTGTCGTGTACTTCATTGCATGTGGCAATTTTGTTTCCCAAGTTTCATGCCAATAAAGCTTAATGGAAAAAAAAAGAAAAATAATGAAATTTGTTTGAGGGCAAGTGACTGGAAAAGAAACAATAAAGGGAAGGGGAAACAGGTTTATGTGTGGAGATACTTTCTGTCTATTTGTGTGTGTTGATGTTTTCCAATGCCTACTACAGACAATGTAATATTTGAAGGCTGTCAAGCCATAACTTAGTAAATCTTGAGAAAACTAGAATAGGCTTCCTTTTCATGAGGGGTCATGAACACACAGACTTGTTTGTACCCTTACTGTATCACATTAATCATTTTACTATGTTATTACAATAATTTGTGTTACAATATATTCAAATCTTCTCTTTGTTTAGACAGCTCAGCCATGGGAAACACAGTGTAGACTAAATCTGTACAAGATGCAGACTTAACTCTTTGGCGAGTGAGTTGGTGAGTGATTGAGTGGGTGAGTGTGTCCTACAGTCTGTCAGAGATAAGATACAAAGATGGATCCCGACTAAATATGGGGTCAGTGACTACCATTTAACAATATAGACAGGACGACACAGAAAGACATGGCTACCCAGAGATGAGTGGAGATACATTGCACTCATCTGCGCAGTCTATACAGTCTTCTCCACTGAAAATCATCCTGTTGCTTTAGGTTACTGCTGTTTAATTGCTTTTTATGTTTTTTTTATGTTGTTTTTATGTTTTCTCCAAAAAAGTATTGACGATTTCTTTTTGATATTTAATACCAATAAATTTAATTCAAGGACAAAAATGGATCTGAGTGAGCGAGCAAGCCATTGAGTGAAAAAAAGAAATGACGCAGGGGAGGGGAGCATGTTTGTGTGTGGCGGGCTGGGGCAAAGGGGCGCGAAACGGGGAGCAAGCGAAAAACAAATTCACAATGCCAGCCCAACTTCCAAAAGTGTGAAAATCTCTATAAACCCATCAGCTCCAATAACAGGCAAGACTGAATAGATGAGAAACAGAGGAGGCGGGGAGAGAGGCAGAGCAGAGCCATAGAATGAACTGGCCTCCCCCATTCACTTTTAAATTTCCTCCTCCACAGTCCCCTGCACACTGTTAATTACTGGCCAGGCATTCCCCTGCCACCTTTTCACACATAACAAGCGCCCCATCCAGACCCACCGCTGGAATATGCCTGCAGCCTAAGGATCAAGACCAATTATGGCCCTAAGCTGGACCTATTTCTGTTTAGCCCAAGGGGGGCACAGAGGGTGTTAAACAGGGAGAGGAGGGGGGCAGAGGTGGTAGAAGTGTTATTTTTCCCACAACATAAATGTGTCAATTTACTGCTCACTGTAAAATTACAAAATATAGAAAACTGGTAAACTTACATTTTTACAAAACAAAGAAATTGGCCGCAAATTATGCAAAATATTAAAACAGATGAATACAGATTTGGACTTACACACAGTCTAACAGGACTCACTCACAAAGTCGTGCTGCTTAAAATTATTTAGTAAAAGACACTGGATTTGTAAGTATGGACTCATCTTTGGTATTTATCCAGCATATCTTGTAGTGTTGCTGTAATGATGATGGATAATCAATGAGCAATGTAGGTATGAAAAATGGATTCACAGGCAGAGAGAGAAAAGGTAGAGGAAACAAAAAGGGAGTGGGGAGTGGAAAGTGAAAAGGGAAGGAGAGGGTTTTATTGGACAAAAAACACAAGCCTTCATGAAAATGTTGTTTTTCGCTCTCAAGATAGAGGACAACACAGGCACACACACACACACACAGATGCAAATCCATGGGTGGAAATACCAACATAAAATATATGGATGGGTGCACACATGCACACCAACAAGCACACACACTAACACACACGCACACTTTCGAATTACAGCTCTGAGAAGCCATTAGTTTCCTATATAAGCAGACCTGCTGATGAAAGCTCATAAAGGCGGCTATGTAAATAAAACAAATGAAAAGCCAGTGCTC